>NC_056699.1:15431850-15731850 GCF_018831695.1 Puntigrus tetrazona
GTGCTCACTGAGATAAAGAGAGCACAGCATCAATCCAGATGAGACAATGCAAGGTCAGGTGGGTATTAGAGTCATCTATTCATAGCACTGGACCATTTCAGGGGATGATGCAGACTTCTACATCTTTGTTGCTTACAGCAGTCTTGGGCATTTCAGATCCAGGAAATATGAACCAAACACAACACAAATGTGAACAGCACAATGTCATTATATTTCTGTATTAAGAAAAGCAAAATTATCTTTGCATTTTGATTTTAGGGTTTTTCTCTCACCACAATGGCTTTGCATGGCAGGCACAGCCATTAAGAGATCATGTGCTGTAATGGCTATGTTATAATAGTGGAAATAATTAACAAATTAAGATTTAATGTTTTATTGATGTCTGTAGTGTGTACTCACTAAAGTGCCTTTGATGGCACCATTCCTTCCATCAGTCACTCTTCACCAGATAAACACCTGCGGAGTCTCATCTGTCCTGTAACATCCAGACATGGGTCAATTCTGTGATACTATCTATTAATGCCACATTTACAGGTTAAGGTAGTTGCTGATGAGTTGACCATTGACACTTTAATCCCAACACAAATGTTGCCCAATTTTCCAACAATACTAATGGAATAATTAAATAGACAACATGTTTTTTCTTACACTCATGTAAATGTATTTAATGTACATTATTTACATTCCATCTAAAAGCGCTAGTTCCCAACCACGTTCCTGAAAGCCCCAACTCAATGGCTCTATGTCTCCATAATCAAACATACAGATTACCAACTCATGTCCTATTAGTAGAGACAGGTGTATCAGACAAAAGAAGAGATGCAAAATGGCCACGTGTTGTGGGTCTTCAGGGGCTATGAAATGAAAACAATGATCTAAAGCATTGTCAGACTTGTGTCATTCCTATCTTCCTGTGTTCCTTCCCTCCTCTTGACACAGTTTCTGTTTCTCTGATTGTGATTGCTGTCCCTCCTTGAGTTATTCTCATTGTAATAACACTGTATTTAAGAAGTGCTCCACTGTGTTTCCCGTCCAATCTACTAGTTACATGTTCTACTCAATGCAGTGGAGTGCTAGCACCTCATAGAGTGCCAGAAGTCTTCGTGCTGTCAGAGTATCCCCCTTATCTCGGGATGCCAAGCACCACAGTGTGACTTGACCACTATCCAAGTGCCCTACAATGGCCATGCTAGCAGAGCACCCCTGTGATTCCATGCTTCAGAGTTGCCTCTGATTCCTCATGCCTGCGTAGGAGTACCCCAAATCTCTGTGCTGGCAAAACACCTGCATGTCTGCATGCTTGGCAAACACCCAGTGTCTCCTTGCTTTTAAAGTGCTATCCAGGGCCACTTGACCTAGAGTACCACCAAGTGCTTGTACCTTCTTGGCACCCACTCCTCAAAAAAGACACTCCAGAGCCCACTCCTCCAGAGCCCCATTAAAACCTGCTCTTCCAGGCTAGACACCATTATTTGCTCCTAGACACCAGTTAAGGGTAGAGACTTTTTCCCCAAGTATTTTTTTGAGGAAGTGCTTAGTAAGGCCCCAGCCATGAGAGCAGATCTTTGCAATTTTTAATGCTTTTCTGTATGACCTTAGGATGCTCTCTCGCCAGAGCAGTCTGAAATACTTCTAATTTAGTTTTCTCCACCTGCGCTCCATTTTCCGGGCTGCTCTCTTTAGGGTGCGTGTGTTTCATTATACCATGGAGTCAGATTGTTTTCTTTTATCTTTTTTTAAATTGCAAAGAACAGTATGTATAAGTGCTAGAAAAAGAGAGTGCATAGTTTCTGTGTTATATACATCAAGTTTTAAGTCATATTGGATGTGCTAAAGGAATTGAGATAAGTCAGGAAGGTTATTTAGTAAAGCTTTCTTTTGTGGTGGAAGTGATGGTTCTACCATGCACTTGTAATGGAGTGCAGGAAGGTTACAGGTTCCCAACTACTGGAGTTCATAGAAATTAGATATGGTGATCACTGAAATGTCATCACTTTGCTGCAGTACTTCAACCATTTTAACATCCATTCCATGTGACAATAGTAGATCTAGAGTATGACAGAGTAGAGTAGAGAGTAGAGTCTGAAACCAATGCATTAGAGTCCAGAGGACAGCGTGTTGTCTAACCAGCAATTCAGAATGTCTAAGCCCCAGTCCTAATGAGTCTTTTTCATTATCAACATGGATATTAAAATCGGCAACAATTAAGACTTTATCCACGGCCAGTACTAGCTCCAGTTCAGAAAATCTGGCAAATTCTTTAATAAGAATCTTATGCCTTGCCCTGGTGGCCTGTATGCAGTAGCCAGTATAAACATGACCAGAAGATTTATCACTAGCACATGATTCTGTAGATAATGTTATATGCAGCACCAAAACTTCAAATAAGTTATCATACTTCAGAGTATGAGTCTGCCCTCTGAGAAGTACTAAGAGAATATTGTTATAAATTGTACTTAACACATCCCCTTTCTGTATAAGCGTATGGCTCTTTGTTATACAGAAATAATTTGGGAGGTGGAGACCATTTCAGAGTAATATATTCATCTGATTTTAGCCAGGTATCTTATCAAATAAAGCAAATCCCAGCTTCTGATCTTTGATCAAATCATATATATATAAAGTGCTTTTGTGGAAAGTACAATCCTATTATTGAAGCCAGGCAAGTTTTATCGTTTGCTTATTTTGAATTATCAGGTAGTTTTGAATTTATTTGGACATTAATTAAATTATTGCTTTTGATTAGGTTTGGGCTGTTCTCCTGCATATTCTAATTAGGAGAACAGACACAGTCTCTATAGTGTGTGATATCTAGGCTGGTGGAAAGAGTCTCTATGTACTGAGGTGGCTGCCTTCTGTGGCGTGGGGCAGCTGTCTTGAGCGGTCAGTTTAGCCGGTCTGTCTGGCAGCTTCCTGGCTGGGCACTAGTTGGTCATGTTGGAGCTATAAGACTATATGCCATATTTCTAAGATAGAAGGCGCACCACCCCCAGGAGGGATGAAGACCATCTCTTTTCAACAGGTCAGGTCTGCCCCAGAAACTCATTTATGGAGCAAATCAAGTTGGCTCTATGAAGCCTATATGTTATTCTCACGGGGGCACCACTTAATACCAGCAATATGTAGATATAATATAATGTCTCCCATGGACCCTTTAGGACCTTTGGGAAAAGTATACATTGGATGAGCTCTCTCAAGAACCTGGGCAGAAGCAGTAGGACATCTGGGAACTTCAGCCGCCTACTGGATACTGAGGTTTCAGACATGCCACTTATTTGTGTCACGTCTTTGGACTTTTTGTTGTTGTTTTAAGCATCTGCATATGTTCTGTGGCCACGCCACCTTCCGTTCCTCTGTTAATTGTATCATTATCTTACAGCGCATGTCTTGTGTTATTTCCTGTATGTTTACAATTCAGTTTGTCCGATAAATAAATCCTTAATACACATGTTGTTCCTAGTCTTGTCTTACATTATTTCTAAATGAAATTATACAATTATACACACAAATGCAACTTATCTCTGTGTTATAAAGCTCTCCAAAAAAATGAGGAAGTCATCCACCACTTTTAGAGAAAGCGATTGCTAGCAAAACGCCATCTTGAATGTGATTGCGATCAAAAAATCTCCTTCATGAGGGTTCAAAGGTGGATTACACAGAGCCTCTGCACTACTGGCAGGTCCACATCTGGACACGAAGAGATCCTGCTGGTGTTTTGGTTTCCCCATCAAACAGTGAGTGGAAAGAATCTAATATAAATTACTCCCAGAACTCTAGACAGCAGTTGGCTGGCAAACTCTGCACCATGAGTGAAGAACTTCCCACTGCCAGGGCATATACTTCCTCTTCGCTGAGAGGAGCTCTGGATCTGAGAATGAGTCTCAACAATCTCAGTTGGGAGACCCGGAAGCTGCGAAGTCTGCTCCACTCGAGGAGGCCACACCACAGTCTCCACAGCTCAGAGGCGAAGTGGCAGAAAATACATATTTATAGAAAGGGCATTGCATGTGCCAAACTATTTAAATCCTAGCATAACCACACTTAAACCTTCTGCTACATGCAAAATGTGAGAAAGGTTAGACAGATTTTCTGACAGGGTTTCGTATACCACCTCTCTGAATACTTGGCTCAGAATTAATGTGTAAACTATAATATTGCATTATTTACATTTTATTTCAGACAGAGGTGCTAGGTATACTAGTAATGTCATAATTCATAGCACATGGCAAAGTATTTGAAGGAGAGCGCTGAAAAATACCACCAAAAAATGATACTCTCGTCTGTTACTACTGCAGTACAAGCTGCAGTTAAAGCTACTACTTGACAAATGCTGCCATTATAGAAAGCCCAGCGAGATGACCTGCTCCTGCTCTGCCATCTTGCGCCTTCCACTGCTGCTTATACTCTGCTTATGCATGCAGTGTGAAACTGAGTGTTACAGTTTGAAACCACCACTGTAGGAGTCTCTGTATTAAACGCAGGCCGAGAAAAATCATCCTCAGACTGCCATCAGACCCCAACAGTCTCCTGAAACTGCCTGACAGTGAGTAAATAGCCTTCTTTCACTCTCTCTTGATTGGCATAGCGATCCAACTTTATCAGAGCAGGGGGCATTCAGGCCTGCATCGTGGACAGATCAACACTGCACCTGAATAAATGGTTCTCTGTGCTGAAGAACTATATGCACACTTTATGTAAATACTCTCTACTACAAAGTCTCAATAACATAACATGTATACCTGTGCATTTGCACTACAAAGAATATTTACTGAACATTTGCATTACAAAATATTTTTACTGGAGAGTGGCTTGAAGAAGCTGCCCCCCAAATCCAAGCGCGAAACCTCCAGAAGAGCCAGCAGAGATCAGCTAGCGATTGACGTAGAACTAATGTCCACACAAAAGGCACAGCAGGATGCAAGAGCCAACACGCTTAACAAGCACAGGAGCCTAAACTACGATGAAACAGTACTTTCTCTTTAGAAACTTGGCTTCTTTTTAGAAGAGACCAGGAGATTCTTGAAGTAAAAGCAGGGTTCGTTTTTATTTAGTTGCTGTAGTCATCTGCAAAGAAGTCTAAAGAAATCTTTAGAAAATTGTCAAGCAATCTCAAAGAAAATCTTTGAGAAATCTCGAAACAAAATCTAACAGAAACATATTAGGTTGACGTTTTATATCATTTCAAAGGGGAGAAGTACACAGAGGTGGAGACCAAGTAAAACAAAAGGGAAGTATGCAAATCACGATCCAGAAACTTAAGCCCCAGAACAGGAACTTTCCGATCCATGATCTATTTTTGGCATCCAGAGTGTCGTTCAAATGCGCCGATCAAACAAAAAGGCACAGTTGTACCTTAGGATTAGCATTCACACTTGATTTAGGACACCTAACAGATGTTCAAGAACTGAAAGACAAAAGATAACTGTCTCTGGGCTGGGCTTCCTGCTCTTAGAATGTAAATCTACAATACACATTCAGCATATACTGTTATATTGGAGTCTGTAATATTTAACATTTTTATAAATTTGTAATACAACACTATATAGAAGATCCTTTCTATTAATGTGACAATCCTGCAGACACTTGCCCAGGCAAGCAGATTTGTCCTGACCTGAGAGTTTACACAAAGTTCTCAATCCAGAGGATGGGATTTTCCACCTATTCCTTGTCTTTCATTTGTCCCATGAGGACAGCGTAACAAAACATCAGAATCAATGTTTTGTCTCCCAGGCCTGTACTTTGACTAAAATCATACGCTGATAGGGCCGCTAACAGTTTTGGCTATTTGTCCAGTACACATAAGTTAGTGATTTGTTGTTTATCGCCCTAAATTTAGCTCCTATACAGATGTAAGGAGAGTGAATCAAAACCTTTAAATGCCATAGATTAATCTGAGAAGGGATGTCAAAGGAACAAAGGACTTCAAAAAGGGAAGTAAACATGGGGCTGGCTGGGTTTAGCAGTGAACCATGGTTTTGCACAGGCTGTTATAAATAACAATAGCAATAACAAATTAAATAAGTCCCTGGTAGGAATGCATATGTCCTCAGAAAAACTGATACATGATGTTACTGTTTCTGTAAACCATTCCAGATCTGTGTCATGGCTTCAAAGACAGTCCAATCAGTGAGGAGAGAAGCAGGTTTGTAAATCCCATTCTCTGCTTTGTTATTCCATCTTTTTACGAGTCTAAGTACAGGTTTAGCTGATTTCAACTTTTGCCTGTAGGTCGGGGTATGGAGATAGACCAAACAGTGATCAGAAAGCCCCAAAGTTGGACAGAGTGATATGCATCCATTTATTACTGTGTAAGCAGTGATCCAGAATATTACTGTCTGGTTGGACAAATGAACGTGCTGTCTAGATTTTAGCGTTCATGAGAGAGATTGGCTTCATTAAAGTCTCCGACAATGATTAAAACAGAGTCTGAGTGTTGTTGCTCAGTCTCTTGTGTGTCTCAGAAAAACAAATTTTGTAAAACCAAACCCAGAAAACACACACCAAAATAAACAAAGCAAAAACTCCTATTAGAGAATAGAAAGGATTACAGTTAATGAAGGAGTGCTTCTACATCGGCACAGCATCTTCTTTAACATGAGTTAAAATATACCATCTTTCATTGATGTAAAAGCACACCCCGCTGCGCTTTGATTTCCCCATGTGTAAATTCTGTAGCGCCAATCTGCTCTAAACAGCTGAAGTCCAGCAGACTTAATATGCTGTCTGGAGATGGTGTCATTTAGCCAGGTTTCCGTAGAACACAGAGCAGCAGGAGTTTGAAAAATCCCTGTTAGTGCGGGTGAGCAGAAATTCATTTTGTTAGGAGGTTCGCCAATTGGATGCAGGAGCACACAGAGCACATGACATGATACAAAAGCAATAACAAAGAGTCCAAGAAGGCATTGACAGTGTGTGTGTGAATCTATTTGTGCTTCATAGCTTTTTTCCCTAATTATTCACATTAATCAATTGTACAAATTTAAAAGGAAGAAAAACATTAAAGATTTAAGCAGGTTATTTCGTTGAATTTTATTATTTTATTTTTCTTTACGTTTCTAGGAAGCTAAAATCTAGAAGAGAACAGAATTAATTAGAAGTTCAATCTATTTAACTTACATTAACTATACACAGAAGGGCGATTATATAATTACCTTTTGAGTCCATTGAGTACGCTTAGTTTTGGAAACCTGTGAGAAAGAAAAAACAAAAGCAGTACTTGCAAAATTCTGTTTTAGTTTATTTGGTTTGAGAATTTGAAATGCATTTGTATTTTAATTTTCCACATTGGGGTATACATTTGTTGAACACTTTCAAGAAAATTTCTTCTTGTCTGTGTTAGAGAGAGAGAGAGAGATTTACAAAATTTTGGCAAAGCCAGGCCATGGAGAATTTGAAGTGTCACACAACAAAAGAATCGGTGCAGCTTCTGCAGTAATCACAGTGAATTTGTCCTGTCTGTACCTGCTCGTCTTTGTTCCCTACTCTCACCTATGGTCATGAGCTTTGGGTCATGGCCGGGGAATGAGATCCGGATACAAGTGAAATGGGGATTCCTCCGTAGGGTGGCTGGACACTCCCACTCAGAGATAGGGTGGGAAATTCCAGTCACTGGGAGAAACTCAGGCTGAACCACGTTGCTCCTCCACATCAAGAGAGACCAGCTGAGGTGGCTCGGGCATCTGTCCCAGACCTCCCCCGAGGGCCCGCCCTCCCAATGTAGGTGTTCCGGGCATGTCCCAGGAGGAGGACCCGGGAAGACCTCGGAACACGCTCAGAGGACTATGTCTCTCGGCTGGCCTGGGGCGCCTCGGTGTTCCCCGGAAGAGCTTGAGAAAATGTCACCCTGGGGAGAGGAAGTCAGGTAGCTCTCTGCTTAGACTGTTGCCCCCACGACCTGGCCCGGATAGCAGAAGAAGAAAAAGAAGAGAAGAAGGCACAACAATAGGAAACTTCTCAAACTAATTGCAAAATAGTGCATACAGTGCAGTTACTGCAAAAATTATAGACATTGTAAGCGAGAGGTGTAAGCGCTGACTTGGCAGCTAATCTAGTGAGTAGATTAACACTATCGAGAATCCGATCAGAGCTTGGAGTCATGACTGAGTTTTTATGGTATAGCAAGGCAAACCTTGCTTATTGATAGTCCTAATTTATCGGCAGCAAGCTATCGTAGAGTTTCAATATAGTTGAGATATGAATTATGCCCTCTTGTTACCATTATAGATCATTGCTCTTCCAATGCAGATACCACCTTTATGTAGGCTCTTGGAGTTATGTTTTCCCCAAAGATGACTGGTGGTAATGTGACTGTGGAATATCTGAAAGAACTGCAGAAATGACTAGGAGTTAGTGGATAACTTTTAGAGATCGTAATTCAAGAGGAGCTACAAAGCTTAACGCTGTTAGCTCTTTAACTGGACTGATAGCACATTGGTTAATGTAAATGATTGCCCAAAAAATTCCCCAACTAGTCGGCTGTCATCTCAGTCTCACAGGAGTAAGTGAAGAACAATTTTACCATCACTGGCAACTGATGTCATGAAGCATATCAGCCCTCAAGCATATCTAGTGTTATATTGGACTTATTGGAGTATATTTATTGGTATGTTGAAGATGCATATGACATATTGGCCAAATCGTTATGACTCTGTTCCAAAATCAGGAGAGAAACCCCTCTAGCTTCCTGCAGACTACCTGGGTGTCATGCTAAATGCTCGGTGTGCAGAGGAAGCATTTCCAGAAACTGAGCATGACCACAGCTTAATAAAGCAATTTTTGTAGAGGGTGTTAGGACAACCGGTTGCTGCTAGACTGCATCTTGAGAAAGGAAGACCAATCCTTTGACACCAATTTTCACAGAGCTAGTTGTCTGACAGGGCTAAGAGTATAAAGCAATTTCCAAAGAGGATTTAGGTATGAACAAATTCAGCTCCTAAATTAATTAAGGCAAAGCACATCAGTTGTCCACCCTCATGTTACTCAGAAATGGAAGATTAAAAACCTGTTGAAAGTGACTGATGAAAAACATAACTTAAGGCGTTTACCCACATGTAGCTACTCTGAAGGTGTAGGCTCTAAAACGAGACAGGCTGATTGCAGGGCACAATGAGCTCTTAAAATTAAGAGCAGGAGTGGAATCAGCTGTGCCTAGAATTTGCTGCTCACTGATTCAGGTACTTTAGAGCTTGCAGAGTTATGAAAGTAGGTAACTGAGTTAAAAGCTGAAATGGGAAGCACAGAAAAGCCAGATGCACAAACTTATGGAATTTCAGTGGAAATTTTGAAAAGTTGAGATCAGATCTTTTGATTTTGATTTAGTCCCAACTGTCTGCATAAGACAGACTCACCTCGACACCGTCCTGGATACTGTTTTTCTGTGGCGAAGATGGGCACATTGTTGTAGTGTGAAAATGACACAAACCCTTTCTGAGTGGCCAGAAAGTGTTGCCCAATGGGACTTGCAGCATCAAGTAAGATCAAAAAAGCGACAAACTTCAGGCTCTCTCTGTGCAGTAGAGGCATGCAGAGAGAGTGGGAGGAGGCTTCATTGCCCTTATCAGTAAAAAGAAACTCTTTGGCACTGTGTTCAGAAAGCAAAATGTCATGAAGGTTGCCAAGAGAGATTAATTAGGGACAAAAGTGCACTGCCCAGTTGTGCATTGATACAGGCAAATTGTTTATTAGACACTGGGTTTAAGTGAGACACAATACCATCTTCAACCCACAAGCATATTTAACAGATCATTCGAATTGAAGCCATTGCGTTGTTGGAGGTAGAGGGGGCCAGACGTGGGCAGTCTGTACCCTATTTAGGGTATGTGGAAATAATATTGACCTTTGCTAAGAATTCTTAGGGTAAGAGGTAGGAAATTGACATGTTGCCTTAGTGAGGTCCTGACTTGGTAGTAGTTCAACAGATCTTGGGGGAACAAATTCCTTAGATGCTCTATATGACATTCATGCTCAAGGAGACACTTGTCAGAACCAGGACTTGAACATGGGTCTCTAGCGCCGTAATAAGGTACTCTCCACTGAAGTGTTGGACCCAAAATGCGAGACACAAAAGTAAAAAAAGAATATATTTTATTTCAGGGCAACACAAAACAGTCCAAACAAAAACTACTCCAAAAAGGCAAACTACTTCTCTCAAAGAGTAGACAGAAAAATAGGGACAAAAATTCAAAGAAAAGAGATGATTCAAGAGAACTTACACATGAACCAAAGGGCACCAGCAAGCAAAAATAATAAGCACAAATGACAAAAGAAAGCCACTTAAATAGGAAGCTAACTAGACAGGGCTGGGACTAATAAACCTAATTAGCTAAGAGAAAGAAACACAGGAAAATTGGCACCATCAAGTGGCAAAAAAATAAGGCATGGCAGATTACAAATCTGACAACACTGAGATCAACGCAGTGTTAAAGGGCTAAGTAAGCTGTGTTTACAGTTTTGAGTGCCAGGCATAAGTAGATGAGTGCGAGACTCTAGTGCAGGGGACAGTGTTGAGACATGCATGCATGTGGTATTTTAATGCTGGATGGTGTTGGTCGTGCAAACAGTTTCCCAGAAAAATTGGCAGTCAGTCTTCTGAATCCTCTAAACTTACCAAGCAGTTTGGTTATACGCTAGAAGTTTGCACATCCTGACCAGCAAATGTTCCTTAAATTATTGCCTGTGCTGATTAGAAATGAGACAAGCGCCAAGATTTACCCTGTCCAACAGGTTATGGAGGCTCCTCAGAGAGGCGACACATCGTAAGTCTGACAGAATTGGCAAAGCCACAGATGAACATTGATTTTGATTACTCACCTTTGCTGACAGAAAGGAAGTATCACACCTCTGGACTTTTGTTATTGTTTTGTCTCGTACCACGTGTCTGTCTGTGCCCTGTCTTCCCTTTGTGTTTAATTGTGTAATTGTCTTCAGCCGTGTCTTGTTAATTTAGTTTATTTCCTGTGTATTTAAGCCCTGTGTTTTCGTGTGTACGGTTGTCGGATCATCAACTTTACAATGTTTCGTAGTCAATGTCCAGAAGTGATTTTTGTTCCTGAGGTCTTTTTCGTGGCTTTTGTTCTGCCTGCCTGCCTTTTTGTATTTATTTTTGCAGTTTTGGATTAAATCTGTTTAAGTTTATTTCGAGTCTCGGGCGCTCCTTTCTCTCCCAAGAAACCACGGAAATCGTGACAGGATGATCCGACCCTAAAAGTGAAGCGCGTATTTCCCTTTTGTTTTTGTGTTTTTGTGTCATGGATTCCCCTACAACGACTAAATTTCCTCATCCTCCTGCTGGAGCAGGAGGATCGCTCTCGAGGGCTATACTAAGGACTTCTGCGCCTCGCGAACTACTCGCGCTTCGGACGGCTTTTTGTGCTCGATTCACTTCCGAGGACTGAACACCACCACACGAGCAAAGCTGTCCGGGAACGGCCCTCAAGAGCGTCGCCACTTACATTGAGTGGGTGCTGGTGTCGCACAGTCGGCCGATGACGGGTTGCGCTGGAGACGCCCACACCAGCCCCACTCCGGAACTCCAGCCCATCATCCTCATGGAGGCCAGGCCTGTGCCCACGGAGGGCACAATCGCTGAGTCTGGGACGACCAATGAACCATCGCTGAGAGAGCGACAGAGCCGTGAAGCGCCACGGACCGAGGCGATTGCGACAGACCAGGTGCGTGAGCGGGCATCAGAGCTTGCCGCAGGGGAGAGAGCCGTTGACAGCGAGAGCGCTGGAATGGAGCTCCGCCCACTGCACATCGGCTGAGGATGAGCTGATCATCCACCTGGGGCTGCTGGATCTACAAGAGGAACTGGATGATGTGGACTTGGACTTGGACTCTAGACTGGGCACCTCCCTTGTATCCTGAGTTCCTGGTCCCGCCCAGCCGCCCTGTTAGCCCGCTGGTCGCCCAGCCGTCCTGTTAGCCCTGCTGTCCCGCCCAGCCGTCCTGTTAACCCGCTGGTCCCGCCCAGCCGTCCTGTTAACCCGCTGGTCCCGCCCAGCCGTCCTGTTAGCACCCTAGAGACTGTTCCTGTGCGCTCTCCCGAGTTCCAGTGCCCGCGCCGCGCTTCCTCCCGAGTTCCAGTGCCCGCGCCCCGAGCGCTCCCCGAGTTCAGTGCCCGCGCCCCACGGCGCTCCTCCAGTGCCTGCGCCCGTGCGCTCCTCAGTGCCATGCGCCCGTCGCGCCCTCCAGTGCCCGCGCCCGTGCGCTCCCTCCAGTGCCTGCGCGCAAATGCGCTCTAGTTTTCCCACCTTCCCACCTGGTCATACAACGGCGATGGATCCCAGCAGCCCCTGCGCTCATCCTCAGCTCACCATCACGAGCTCGCCGGTCTCCTCCTCCGCCGTCGGTCAGACCCATGGAGTCGATGGCCGCTCCTCCTCCATGGGTCCTCCCTCCGTCAGCGCCACTCATGGACCATGGCTGGGCTCTGATCTCCTCCTGCTCCGGACTCCTCCTGTGTCCTCCCTGGCTCCTCCCTCCTTCTGTGCCCCTGGACTCCTTTCTCGAGCGCTCCTTTTCTCTCCCGAGAAACCACGGAAATCGTGACAGGAAGAGTATCTACTTTACTGAATTTGATGCCTGAGGTTTTCGGCATGCATGATATGGACTTTGGACATACCAATAGAGTGAAGCATCGCATTAAGCTTGTTAATGCAGTCAGGAAACACTTGAAGGAGCTGTTGGATACCAGTGTAATTAGGGAGTCCGAATCACCATTCACCTCTCCTATTGTTGTAGTAAGGAAATGGTAATTCTGTTTGGCTTTTTATTGATTTCAGGAAGCTGAACGCACAAATCATTAAGGAGGCCTATGCCCTTCCAAATCTAGAAGAGGCGTTTTCAGTACTTACGGTCTCCAAATGGTTTTCCTTTTTCAACCTGAAATCAGGATACTATTAGATTGAAATGGATGAGCAGGATAAGGCAAATGTGGCAAGGTGGGTGACAATCTAACCTTATTTGTTCATTGGCGTGTGATTGTCACCCACAATAGCCAATGAGATTGTGCCTTTACAGTATTTAAGGCTGGAGTCATGTCACCTGGTGTGCGTCACCGCTGGGACTGCTTTTGATGGAGTGCGCATGTGCAGAGGGTGCATGGTCTCTGTGGTATGTAGCAGTTAATGGAGGAGTGGGTATGAGGATTAAAAGTAGATCTTTTCTTCCCTAGCGTGCAAAGTGGCTGGTTGATACTTTGTTCTGGTTACAGGCTGTCCACCATATGTCAGGTATGTGTGTGTTCTTTTATCACGTAGTTCATGGGCGGTGACATTAACTGGTGTCTATTTTATTTAGTTGTGGATCCTTTCGTGTCTGTCTTTCCTGCATAATCTTTTTGTGAGTTGTGAGCAGCGGTAAAACTTGTGCTTATAATAATCCGCTTTTTGGTAAGTGTGATTTTTGTTCTTATCCTTTTATATGGGAAATTTATATTTTAAATATCACTTTCTTTATTTTCAGTGCGTTAGCGTCTTTCCGATGCCACTGCGTCTGAATTCTGAGAATGCGGAAGTGTTTAGGCGGCGTTTAAAGGGCGAGCGCTGCTGTTTTTCTCCTTTTTCTTTGGGACTTTCTTTTCGTTTTCTTTTTATTTTCCTTTTTGTGGTATGCCCACTGTTATGTTATTACTTTTGTTTGCATCTGTTTATTGTCATCATTTAAAAACTGATCAAGACGGGGTTGGTTGCACCGGTGACTTTTACCGGTGCTGTGAAAAGTGTCCTGATGCAACTTTGACTTTTGATAACCTGATTGCTGACCCTATCGCTCCAGTGAGCATTTGAACTGTTCCATCCAGTATTTGGGTCCCTTTTCTTTGCTTTGAATATTTTTGTAGGTTTAATTTGCTGGAAATATCTTTACTGTATTACCGAATGTAATATTACTTTTCTCTTGTTTTGGCTTGCTCTAGGCACTGTCGGTCCCTGAGGCTGGGAGGCTAGTTAGCTTCGAGTATTGGTGGTGGTATAATCGCGTGGAGTGCAGTGCTGCTTGGATTCACCTTTCACAGAGTGTGTGTGTCTGTGTGTGTGTGTGTGGGATGCACGAGTGCGCCATTAGGATCCTCACTTCGTCTAGCCTGCCCTTGCCGTTGGAAAGCCTGTGCTGTATCTTTTTTTTTCTTTTGTTTCTTTGAGTATTCTAAATGTCTTTATTTGTCGGAAACAGAGCTCCCTTTTTGTGACCATGTGATATTGAATTGATACTGATTGATCTTGAGACTTTTAACTATTTATTGTGGATATCTAAAATAAAGTTCTGTACATTGTTCCCACGTCTCTCTTAGAGTTATTCTGGCCTACGAATCTGTGCTTCCTAATTTTTATTTCCCCGGTTTTTTTCTTTACGGGGTGGCGTAGTCGGTTCCTTTTAAATATAACAACTTTTTTTTCCACTCAGTATTGCCACACAAAGATGGCTTTTGTGTGTACTCTTGGCTACTGGGAATTCAATCAGATGCCCCAGGGGATAACTAATGTGCCCAGTACTTTTTAGCACTTTATGGAGCATTGTATGGGAGCTTGAACTGAAGTGAAGAACTGGTCTTTATCGCTGATCTAATTGTATTCTCAGAAACCCTTCGAATGTTGTGTCTGAACATGGTGTGTGTACTGACCCCAGCAAAATAGAATCTGTAAAACCTGGCCGACACATAAAATCTTGGGATTTGAAATCCCTTTTAGGATTCGCCAGGTATTACTGTGCAGGACTTTTCCAAGATTGTCATGTAAGGAGGTGAATCAAAACCTGTATATGCATTAAGACTGATCTGAGAAGGGATATCAAAGGAACAAAAGGACTTCAAAATTTAAGACATTATTTTTAATGTGATATAATTCATATTATAACTAGCTTATAATATATTATATTGCAATGACCAAGCATGGTCGTAGTCTCAGGGTGACTTTGCACTGATTTAGAAGAGGAGAGGAAGTTGTAGAAGGGTATGAAGAAGGATAAAAAATGTAGAAAAGAGGGAATGTGCATGTAGGGAAACCTGGGAGCACCATTAGTGCTGGAAGACAAGAAAAAGAGGAAAAGCAAGTGGGGAAAATACTGGTAAGAAAGCAAAATGAATGGAATTATAGGGCTAATGAGAAAGAACTTCTTTATCCTCTGTTAGTGCAAAAATATCCAATGAGAAAAATTAAGTTGTCCAGAATTTACCAACTAAAATGATGCTTTAAGTTTGAGTTGATTGATCTGCCACCCAGTAACAAGGTAAGATGTGAGTTTAGTCTTGCTTCTTGCAAGGAAAAAGAAAAACACTAGTAAAGGTCCCCCTTTTCCTGCAGAACGGAATCCAGAGGCCCTGGTCGAAGGTCAATGCGTGTTCGGTCTTTTCTTTGCGTCTCGTTAAAAATCACTAATATTTATTAATCTTTTGGGTTTCCAATTATAGTACTGACCTTATACATAAATTTTATCTGACTCCAATCTTTCGTGATTTTATTTATATTTATTAAAATATAACTGCTGATCCCTCTAATTGTGATTAAATTTGGATCATTAACTATAATATTTCCTAGTTTCGACTTATCGTTCGTCAGGAGTCTGGGTTGCTTAGAGACCTTGTTTGGCCAGAACAGACTCACGACACATCTGGGCTAGTCCAGGTCTTAGTCAGGGGCTACCCCGTAGATCGCTTACCTTAATGCAGCCATCTCCTCGATAGACTCAAAAAGAGTAATTTTTATGCGTTCCCTAAGTAATAGCATGCTAAGTCAGTTTGGTGGCCAGAAGTCAAGATCTCAAGACGACTCCATCCATCGACCGTTGATCTGACTCACCCTAGCACACCAACAATGCGGAAAACCTCAGAAGTCACTAACCTACTAGAAAAGTTATTTCAGACAATATTATAAGTTAACCAAGATTAACATTTATTTTGCCAGGCAAGAACAGTTTCCAAATTGGTATAACTGATAAACATTTGCACAACTGATCAGCAGTACAAAAATAACACAAAACAAAATAAAACAAACTTAAAAGGTCAATATACCTGGTCTTTAAAAAGTACATAGTGTAGTGTATGAGGACATATAGTATGTATGAAGAACAATAGAGTTCACAAGACACATGATATATAATGCCTTATTCTAATGAACTTTAAACCAAGTCTTTTGGGCAGAAGTAGGGGAAGTAGGAAGAGCAGAAGTGAGGAGGGTGTCATAAACACAACGGGCTGGGGGGAGTGGTGGTTGTGTTTGCTCTCTTTTTGAAGTCCTTTTGCTCCTTTGGATATCCCTTCTCAGATCAGTCTTAATGCATATACAGGTTTTGATTCACCTCCTTACAGTCCTTCCCTGGTCCCTTGGGCCAAACTCTGAGTGGTGCCTAAGGACCACGAGGAGGTGAACTCAGTCCGATGTCTACAGCCGAAGTCTTGTCAGAACAGGCTGCGCTGGTTGAGGGTGTGTGAGAGCAGAGTGGTCACCTGAAAGAACAACATTAAAGCAAGCACTGTAGAAATCAAATCAGCGATATGTACAGTCTCTTTAAGTATAGGCGTCCTGTGCCGCTGCAGTCTTTGGTCAGGTGTATCCATCTGCACCGGCTGTGGTGATATTCAGCCTGCAGGATTACTTGATGTACCAGGTCCGTTGTGTTGATCAAACGTGAGTTGAAAGTATCCTTCTATTCTGGAAAGGTGTCTTCTCCAGTGCGTTCATTTGACCCGCTGCAAAGCTTTCAGTCACCTTCCCCTAGAAGGTGTGGCCCGCAGAATTTTTCAGGTCTCCATAAGTGAAGGAATCATTTCACTGATGATTCTCCAATGAACGCAAAGTATCTAAACAACTCCTGAACAATCAAACAATAACCGAACACTGACATCGGTGATGATGTGGGATGAAAAGGGGTTAAACAAAAGTTAACAAAGCAGCAACCATCTGTCAAGTGCGAATGGTAAACCGGGTCTCCATTTCTCTGAATCAGCTTATTTAATGGATGGGTCTCATGTGGTTTCCAGATTATTTAATACCACTAAATGTTACAATTTGGATTTAGGTTCTTGGTCTGAGTGAATAAAAGGGAAGTAACAAAATCAATCTAACCAGCATATTTACGGTGGTATGTAAAATTAAAATAAAACACATAATTAAATATAGAAATACACAATTTCACAATTCTCATTATAAAATTGCCTATATCACTTGGTTCATTTCAAAGCATTAGTGCAAACCTTAGAATTTAACTAGGTCAAAAACAACAGAAAGAGATTTTCAAATCTGTAATTCAGTTTCTTCAATCCTTCCCTGTGCATTTGACGTGCAGGCCAGTCACACTTGATAATAATGTAAATTTGATTGTTTAATTGTTTAAATGAATTTGTATAGTCATTAGACATGTGCCATAAACTAGTGGGCCCCTAGTTTTTAATAATGCCAATGACCGGACATAAGTGTTTTGTCCTAGGAGACCAGCTTCATTGCTGAATAGGTCTCAATTTTAAAATTTGTGAGTCTCTGTAGTATGACTGTGGCCATGCAGGTCCTATGCACCTTACGATATTCACATACAGTAAGTTCATAAGACCACAAGATTGCATAAACGTTTTAAAATGAAATTAAAAATTATATTTAATTCACCCTATATGTTGGAATTATGTGTAATGTGATAAATTTAAATAATTTAGACCTGGAGGTTATTAAAAGAAAAGGTACAAAATAATAAAGTGTCCAGGGGGAAAAGTGTCCAAATAAAAGGGGAACTGGTGTCCTCGTTGTGCTGCAGGGGAAGTGCAGGTCAGGCAGTGCTCCAGGGGGAAGGGTCCAGGTAAGGGGCAGAGTCCGGCAGCCGCATGCCACTTCTTCCGCGGCATCTCCGTCGCTTCTTTCCTCCAGTCAGTAGAGTTGAAGGGGATAAAGAGGGGATAAAGAGCAAGGCGTGTGTATACAACGATATGAAGAGGAAATCTTGGGCAAGGTTGGTCTGTCACGGTCTCGCAGCAGCCAAGCCTTCCAGCAGTGGGCTTTCCAGCCCGCCCGGCCGCGCGAGGTCCAGGCCGCCGAACTCACTCGGCTGGCTCAACACTGGCTCCTTGAAGGAACACCAACCACTGCCGTCCTTGTGGAAAGAGTGGTGATAGACCGGCTCCTGCGGGCTCTCCCCCGGAGTTATCACCAGGCGGTCGGCATGAGGAATCCCAAGACCGTCCTGAAGTTGGTCGACGCGGTTGAGCTGGCGGAGGCGGCCCAACGCCGAGAGGCCGGGGAGCGAGCGCTACCTTTTCCCCGGAGGGTGCCCCAGGAGCGACGCGCGTCGGAGGGCACCAGGCGACCCGATGGAGGGGCGGCGGCCCAGACTACGAGAGATGAGCCGATGCCTACCGAAGAAGTCTCCAACCTCCCTAGAGCGTGGCTGGCAGGCTGCGGCCTCCACCGGGAGCTCTCCCACGGCCTGAATGGGCGGAAGTTCAGCGCTCTCCTGGACTCCAGCAGCACCGTCAGCCTGGTTCAGTCCCGCCTCCTAACACCACGGACGGAACCCCGGAAAAGGCTGCGTCCACGGGGACACTAGAAAGGTATCAACCCGCCTAATCACACTGGCGACTGCAGGTGGAAGCTGCCCCTGGAAGTGGGCCTCGTGCAGGACCTGCCGGTACCGGTCATTCTCGGGCGGGACTGGCCGGGATTCGAGGAGGCGCTGCTCACCACGACCCAGCCTGTCAGCCCCCGGAGCCCTCGCCGGAAGAGGCGAGAGGAGGAACCGCCGCCCAGCCGTTCTCCTAGCCTCGGACAGCGGAAGAGATGTTGAGTCCCCTCCTCCTACAACTAATGTGTTCTTTGACGTGTTCCAACAGGTAGTCGGAGGGGGCTCGTTCGGCCGGGCCCAGCGTGAAGACGACCGGCTCAGGAACTGCTGGAACCAAGTCCGTCTCATGGATGGGCAGGAGACGCGGCCCGGCCCCCATCCTCTTCCACACTTTATTGTGGAGAACGGCCTACTCTATTGTGTCGCCCAGCGGAGGGGGGAGGAGAAACGGCTCCTGGTGGTGCCCCGAGGGAAAGTGGACACCATACTGGAACTCGCCCACGCTCACCCGCTGGCAGGACACCTCGGGGCCACCAACACCATCAAGAGGATCCGGGACCATTTCCACTGGCCGGGGCTCGACGGAGACGTGAAGCTGTTCTGCCAGGCCTGCCCCGAGTGCCAGAAGACCTCGCCCCGGCCACCTCCCCTGTGAGGGATCACACCAGGTTTGAGAATTGTAAGGGCTCACACCAGCACAAACAAAGTTTAAAGGGGGAAAAAAATGCTTTTAATAAAGAGCCAAAAATATATATTAACACACAAAAATGATCAAATCAATAAGCAGGCCTTACAAAACAAAAATAACAAAAAAATACAGAGAACAGAAAACTTCTGGCAACTCAAAGACAACACCAACTCAAGCAACCCCCACCCCAAATGACAGAGCACTTGTATACAAAAAGGACTAATCCATTAGAAACAAGGAGGGAAACACAGGAAATCAATATTCTAAATACTTACATAAATCTAACAACAACAAATCATTTCATAACAAATAGTTACTTAGATAAATCATAAACGAAGAAAGAAATATAGCAAGAAGAAAAATATAAGATTAACAAATAATTCAAAACAGTTGACCACATCAGCGCTCCCCTACAAGTTCCCAGCTGGATGGAACAAGCCGGCGGAACTAAAAAGAGCAGCCGTGGTGGCGGGTCGCCCTTTAAACTGCCGGACCTCACAAAGGAACAGCCGGTACCTCTGCCACTCTCCACACCACCCGCGACATGGTAACTTAACTCAAAGAAATATATATTAAACCAAATAAACACAGTAAACCAACTTGTGTGCACCCAAACGGTTAACTGCTTTAAAATAAATAAACCAAGAAACTGTGTACGAGTTTTATTTCAAATAATAATAATGAACCATTTAAACAAAATAAATAAATATAGATTAGTGCATTAGTGTATTGTGTATTTCTCACCCGATCGTTTAATGTGCGGCCACCACATGGGCGTCACATCCCCTAGCCCACTTATCCGCTGCCGATCATCGAGGTGCCCTTGAGCGCGCATCGGGATGGATCTGGTGGCCCGCTGCGAGGTCTGCCCGCGGTCACGAACACATCCTGGTGATCGTGGACTCGCCACCCGGTATCCCGAAGCCATCCCTCTCCGCAAAGCCACCGTCAAGGTGATCGCCCAGGAGCTCTTCACCCTGTCCACCAGGGTAGGGATACTCGGGAGATACTGACCGACCAAGGCACCCCGTTCACGTCCCGCGTGATGGCCGACCTCTGCCGGCTGCTGCGGATCCAGCAGCTGCTCACCTCCGTGTACCATCCCCAGACGGACGGGCTCGTAGAGCGGTTCAACCAGACCCTAAAACAGATGCTAAGAAGGGTCGTCGCCGAAGACAAACGCGACTGGGACCAGATGCTTCCATACGTCCTCTTTGGCGTGCGGGAGGTGCCCCAGGCCTCCACCGGCTTCACTCCCTTTGAGCTGCTGTTGGCCAACAGCCCCGAGGTCTGCTGGACATGGCAAAAGAGGCCTGGGAGCAGCAGCAGCGGCCGGATGCCCAGAGGTCGGTCGTGGAGCACGTTCAAGCCATGCGGGACCGGATTGAACGGGTGATGCCCCTCATGCGGGAGCACATGACGCGGGCCCAACAGCAGCAAGAACGGCATTATAACCGCCCTGCGCGCCCCGGGAGTTCAGGTCAGCGACCAGGTCATGGTACTCGTTCCCACCAACGCCTGCAAGTTTCTGGCCACCTGGCAGGGCCCCTACACCATCCGGGAAAAGGTCGGCCCGGTTACCTACCGCATCCACCAACCAGACCGTCGACGCACCGAGCAGATATACCACATTAACCTGTTGAAGAAGTGGGTGGGGACTATGGAGCACCTCTCCGCCCTCACCATCCAGGAGGGCCCGGTCGTCGACACCAATGTCCTACTCGCTCCCCCACAGAAGACGGAGCTCCAACATCTGGTCGGTCAGTTCTCGGATGTGTTCTCGTCCACGCCCGGGCAGACTAACCTCCTCCAGCACGAGATCCGGACCCCTCCCGGCGTCATCGTCTGGCAGCGGCCCTACCAGATCCCTGAGGCTTGTCGGCAAGCTATTGAGTAGGAGGTAAACCAGATGCTGAAGTTGGGGGTGATCGAACCATCGACAAGCCCGTGGTCCAGCCCCATCGTCCTAGTTCCAAAACCGGACGGCACCCTCCGCTTCTGCAATGACTACCGGCGACTCAACCAGGTCTCCGAGTTCGATGGATATCCCATGCCCCGTGTAGACGAACTGCTTGAACGTCTCGGAAGGGCCCTGTATATCTCCACCCTCGACCTCACCAAGGGATACTGGCAAGTTCCGCTGTCAGAGGAAACCAAGCCAAAAACAGCCTTCTCCACCCCCGGTGGCCACTGGCAATACCGGTCCCTTCCCTTCGGTCTACACGGGGCCCCAGCCACCTTCCAGCGACTAATGGATATCCTACTCCGACCCCACCAACAGTACGCTGCCGCCTATCTCGACGATGTCGTGATTCATTCGGAGACCTGGGAGGACCATCTGGAGCACCTGCGGAGGGTGCTTCGGGATCTTCGACGGGCTGGACTCACCGCCAACCCCAAGAAATGTCACCTGGCGCTCTTCGGAGCGAAGTACCTGGGTTACCGAGTTGGGAGAGGACTGATCCGGCCACAGGAGAGCAAAGTCACCGCGGTCCAGGAGGCCCCGAGGCCCACCAAAAAAACCCAGGTACGCGCCTTCTTGGGGTTGGCAGGGTATTACCATTGTTTCATCCCCGACTTCTCCTCCATAGCCGCCCCCCTGACAGACCTGACCAGGAAGGGGCAGCCTGAACGGGTTCTGTGGAACCCCGACGCGGAGAAGGCATTCCGGAGGATCAAGGCCGCACTCACCTCGGACCCCGTCCTGAGAGCCCCCGACTTCGGCTGCCCCTTCCTGCTACAGACGGATGCTTCTGATGTGGGTCTGGGAGCCGTACTGTCTCAGATCCAGGACGGTGAGGAGCATCCGGTACTGTATATCAGTAGGAAGCTGACCCCCGCCGAGAAGAACTACGCCGCAATAGAGAAGGAGGCCCTAGCCATCAAGTGGGCAGTCCTGGAGCTGCGGTACTACCTCCTGGGCCGGCGGTTCACCCTACTCACCGACCACGCACCCCTCCAGTGGATGGCCAGAGCCAAGGACACAAACGCCAGGGTGACCCGCTGGTTCCTCGCGCTCCAGGACTTCCACTTTGACGTGCAACACCGCGCTGGGGCAGCCAACGTCAACGCCTACGGCCTATCGCGGATGTGGTCGGCTTTTGCAGGTCTGTCAGGGGTCACTCCCCACCCACCCCCAATTTCCCCGTTACTACGTTTTGCCTTATCCACCAGGAGCAGGACTGCGCTTGGGGGGGGGGGAGTGTGACGAGCGTCCCGAGGATCCATCAGCGTTGCCCTGGGAACAAACCGGGAACACCTGCACCAGCCACTCAACGACGGATTCGCCACACCTGGAGCTCGTCAGCCGCGGGCCAGATAAGCACGGCCAGACGGCGGCTTCAGTGAGCCACGAGACTCCGATCGAATGCTAACCTGTTCTCTCTCTCTGTCTCCCAGAAGCCACCCGTGGACGGGCCTACCTGAGCTAATTCTCCGATTACCTCACCGTGGACTCCTCACAACTCTGAGCACTGGAAACACCGAGACGACTTCCCGCTGCACTCACCGGACTCACCGTTGAGCTCACCGCACTCACCGAACTCACCACTGAGCTCACCGAACTCACCGGACTCACCGAACTCACCGCTGAGCTCACCGAACTCACCGGACTCAACGAACTCACCGCACCCGTATTACGCTTTCCTAATAAATACACCCTCCGGAGTCTCAAACTAACCTGTTTCTCTTGTGCTTCCTCTGCCTATATATATATATATATATATATATATATATATATATATATATGTATACATACATACATACACACACACATATAGAACGAGATTTTTTATTTGTAAATGTCTTGATATACATCATTAAAAAAAAAAATATTCATTTGTTATTACACACAGTGGTCTACCTGGCAAAGCTAATCTCTTAAAGCCAATAAATATTTGTTCAACAAGTAATGCAGTCAGGCACAGTTCAGGGTAGTGAACACTAGACCAGGCGATGATAGACTGAGTGCAGCGTAAAAAGTAATTTAAATGCAGGTGACTGTGATCTGGTATAAGTGATGACTGAAGTTTGTGGTGACGGTGGATTCTGTGACTGTGTGACTTCTTTGACAACTGTCAACAAACACTGTTCTTCAGATGAGATGTTAAACCGAAGTCCTGACTCTCTGTGGTCATTAAAAATTCTATGCCACTTCTCGTAATGAGTAGTGGTGTAACCTTGGTGTCCTCGCCAAATGTCAATCTTGAAATTTTTATGTCACCACTAGACCTTGGTCAATTCTCTATGGAGTTCACTATACTGTGAACAATGTGTCACTTTCGGCTAGTTCCCTTCCTAGTTCACTTTAAGTGAACTGGGTTTGGTATAATGATAAAACTATATAGGAAAACATCATTTATGTCACTCTGACATATGTATATGTGAACATAAGCAGATCAAAGCTTGGTTAATTTACAAAGTTGCTAAATTTCTCCTTATCTCCAGCTATAAAGGTTCCAAGGTCGATTAACAGCACCCTTTCCTGTTTATCAGTTTGTGCTGGGTACAGAAAATAAGAGTGATAAGTGCCTAGTCCATTAAATCATTAAACAGCCTATTTCAGCTAATATTTGTCGACAACCATCTGCTTAACTGATCTTCCTCCACTTTAATTAAAACAAATTCCCGTCTGGTTGAGGTCATTATAGAGCAGGCAGTAGATCTAGGGGGAAGGGTTTGTTATGATTTCAGCTGTTTTTGTACTCAGCTTTTTCACCACTCAGAATTCTCTCTGCTAAATATATATGTTATTGTATTAGAAAAATAATTGTGATTCATTTGAATTCATGGTAAGGCTTTAGATTGTGTAAACCTGTGCACCTGTATACGTCAAGCAAACACCTCAAACTTACTACCCTGTGGTCATGCATGATGGTTTGATTGGCTGAAGTAGGATCAATACAGCTGCTTACAGTCTCTCTTCTCTTCTCTTCTCTCTCTCTCTTCCTCTCTCTCCTTTCTTTTGTCTTTCTACTAATTTAAGGAACCCAAGCCATAGACACAAGCCTGAGTGCTGTGCTTGCATCTTGGCCCTGGTATCTGCTCTCCATCACTGTCCATTGATGATTTTTCCCCTCCTTAATCTCTTTCCTCCTGTCTCTTCTCTCTGTTTGCTAGAAGATGCTGCATGCCTCCACAGTTTTATACAAGAATGATGGTTCATCAATAGCGTTATACAGCATTGCAGGCCTCACTGGTGTAGAGCAGAATCAATATCATTCACTTAAAAGTATTATATGTTGACATGCCTGTCATTGGCTAAGCTTATTTGGCCAAAAAATGCATTTGTACAAAGAATGAAGGGTAATAAGCTCTATGAGTATATTTTAAAGAGTTTAAGTCTTGGTGTAGATGTGGTGTGTTTCTTTGTCAAATTGGTATTCACACTATAAAAAAAGTGTAATTCATTGTAAAATATTACTGCTGTGAACTATATTACCAGAAGTATATAGTATATTACCTTTGAAATTTTTAGATTTTATAGATTGAACTTAATTCAACCTATTGTAGTATTAGAATTGGTTTTGTACCCATACAGTGACAAAAATAAAAACTCCTAAAACATGATATAAAGTTGTTACTGTGTAAAGGATGAAACAGACATTTCAAATTTGATACAATGTATTACTCTTTTAGACCATGAGGGTGAGTAAATTATGTGTGATTTAAATGCTCAAATGCTCCCTCCCTTTCACCAGCAAATAAAGGATACATCAGATGGACACTTCACAGCCTACACAGGATTTACAATTTATTTAGTTATTTATTTATATTGTAGTGCTGTCATTTTAGATATGTCCACAAATGTTGTCCAGAAGTATGATTTCTGGAGTATTTTGTATGCATGTCCTGCATGGCATACTTTCTAACCTTAAAAATGCAGTCCTGTCTTTGGACTTTACATTTTTTTAAGTCTTTCCCTTTTCTCTTCTTTCTGTTCTGGAGAAAATAGGGCTGCTTTGAAACTTAAAAATGTAATTGTTCTGTACATTGCTTTTATAATTTAAGTTATTTGTAAATTAAGCAAAGTAATATCTGTGCATAGTTTTTTGTATTATGTATTATGTATTATGATGATTATTGAAGCGAGTAAATAAAAGACAACAAAGTTCATTTTTTCATTTTTACAAGCAAATTTACAAATTATAAATGAAGTACAAGTAAAAAGTAAAAGTACTTTTTTAGAACCAATTGCAAAATAACTTCAATTCAACATCAGAATAACAGCATAAAAGCTTAATTCTTGCACCATTGCCATGCAACAGGCATGGCATTTGCATGAACACCTCATTTTACAATCCTGTGAAGGCTAGACACAGAGCAGTCTGTCCAGGTCAGCCGCATGCCACATGCCCCATGCCCCATGGTCAACCCAGCACTCTACTCTGGCTTAGAGGACAATTGCAACAGATTTTTCCTACAATGTTCACTTGCCAATGAGCTGCAATCACATTGTTTCCCAAATGAGAGGCTAAAATTGCATTTATTCTTACAGTAACTTTTGCCAATTGCCACCAGAGGTTGATCTTCTACTATATTAACTCTCACACCATACAGACTGTTACACATCCTGGACTACATTTCTCATGTTCCACTAAACATATTGGATTCACCTGCTATCAATCACACACACACACACACACACACACACACACACACACACACACACACACACACACACACACACACACTATATTACACCCATTTAGATTATTGTTTATTGTTTATAGCATTATAGCATTTATCACTTTCCTTGTGATAGCTGCAGTATGAAACCAGTTTCTCATTCATAGTTTCTAGTCTACTCATAGTCATACTACTAGGTGATGATCAGTCGACAGCTCCATCCTCTTTTCACCCAAGTGTGAATACACGGCGAAGTTCAGATGAAACAACCACAAAGTCGATCATCGACCTCCGCCCTATGGTATCCTGGTGCCACATGTTCTGACAGATAACCTTATGCTTGAAACCGGTTTCGTTATGGACAAACCGTGGCTAGCACATAAGTCCAGCAACAGAAAACCACTCAGGTTCAGATTAGGGGTCTGTTTCTCCCAATCAAGCCACACCAGGTTTCACTAGCATTGCCCAAGGGGCGTTGAAGTCTCCCAGGAAAATGATAGAGACCGTGGTCGGAGTACTTTCCAGCATCCCTCCCAGAGACCCCAAGAATTACTTGAGCGTGGAGTCCTGGAGTGCGAGGACCCATCGGATCACCCTAGTGTTGGTGTCCTTGGCGTCCACTGCAGAAGCGCATGGGTGGGAACCAGGGTGAACTTCTGGCCCAGGAGGTACTACCACAGCTCCAGGACTGCCCACTTGATGGCCAAGGCCTTCTTCTCCACCATGGTGTAGTTTCTCTCGGCTGGGATCAGCTGGGGGCTGCAAAATGCAAGATGGTGCCGCTGCATTCGGTCGCCATCCTGGTCGCTCTGTCTAGACTGTGCCTTTTCTTAGTTTGTTTTATCTACTACACCGGGCAGACAAGAACAATGGACAAGAGCAAGCTCCCAAGCGCCGGAGAAGGAAGCACCGTGGCAAACGTGCCAGGATCCGAAACAGGCTGCGGGACAGAGCACACAGTGCTCCTCTTCCGAGTATCCTGTTTGCAAACATCCAGTCACTTGATAACAAGATGGACGATCTCAGGGCCAGGATACGTTTCCAACGGGATATGAGAGACTGTAACATCTTTTGCCTGACCGAAACATGGCTGACCCCCTCGGGCTCCGGACGAAGCCATATCGCCGCACCTGGAGCATTTAATGATCTTACGCTGTCCGTTCTATCTGCCTCGTGGGTTTACATCATTCATCATCACTTCTGTCTACATCCCACCACAAGCGGTCAAAAGTATGGCTAGTATGACGTGGACTGGGACATGTTCCGCTTTAGCTCCGCTGACGTCAGTGAGTTTACGGAAGTAGCTGTTAGCTTCATCAGTACACTTGTTGATGAAGTTACACACACTATCACAATAAAGACTTTCTCCAACCAGAAGCCATGGGTGGATAGCACCATCCGAGCAGCGGTGAACGTGCATACAACTGCTTATAATGCTGGGCTCATGTTGGGAGACATGAGTGATTATAAAGCAGCTTGCTACACTCTCCGACACACGGTGAGAGCCATGAAACACAGGTATAGAGAACGAGTAGAGTCTCACTTCCAACTGAACGACTCCCGACGCATGCGGAATGGATTAAGGACGATCAGCACTTTCGGATGCAAGACTTCTAATTTGGTGAGAGCTGACTCTTTATCTGCAGATTAACTGAATACCTTTTATGCACGTTTTGTGAGAGAATGTACATGCACTAGCCTATCGGCTAACAAAATGAAAGTGTTCAGCAATCCGTACAAGGAACAATCTCCGTATCGAAGGGTGAGGTCAGCAGAGCGCTGAAGCGAGTGAACATCAGGAAAGCTGCCAGCCCAGACGGCATCCCCGGTCGTGTTTTAAGGTGCCTGGCCGATCAGCTGGCTTATTCACCTCCATTTTCAACGAGTCACTCTATTGTCACAGCGTGCTTCAAAAAATCTGTCATAGTTCTTGTACCGAAGAACAATAAGCCTTTTTGCCTGAATGACTATCGACCTGTTGTACTTACATCGCTAGTCATGAAGGTCTTCGAAAGGCTCATTAAAAACAACATCTGCTCTTCCATCCCGGATAACATAAACCCGCTACAGTTTGCATACCGTCCCAACAGATCCACAGAGGCCGCTGTATCTCACATTCTGCACTCCACTCTCACTCATGTCAATAAACTATGTCAGGCTACTGTTTATAGACTGTAGCTCAGCCTTCAACACTATTGACCCTCATAGACTGGCATCCAAACTCAGGAACCTTGATCTGAATTCCTCCCTCTGTGACTGGGTTCTGAAGTTTCTCTCAGACAGACCCCAGGTGTGAAGGTCGGGGCAGGGCTCCACAGGGATGTGCCCTAAGCCCCCTACTGTACTCTCTTTATACACATGACTGTGTCTCCTCTCACAGCTCCACCTACATCATCAAGTTTGGGCCTCATATCCAACAACAATGATGCAAGCATATCTTGATGAGGTGTAGAAGGTGAGAATGTGGTGTGAGTCAAACTGTCTCTTTCTGAATGTCAGCAAAACCAAGGAAATGGTGGTTGACTTTAGGAGAGGACAGTGAAACTATACTCCACTAGTGATCAGAGACACACCAGTGGAGAAAATAAGTAGTGTCAAGTACCTAGAAGTACACATCCCTGAGGACTTAACCTGGACTCAGCACACACAGATACAGGTAAAGAAAGCTAGGCAATGTCTATACCACAATAGAAAGCGTAATCACTCAGTGCATCTCATCAATGGAAATTGCTCTGTCAAAAATCATCAAGGACAACTCACACCCTGCACATTCTCTCTTCTGTAAAAAAAGAAGTTTCTTCCCCAGGCCATCAGACTCCTCTGCACAGACAATTGCCGCACCATAAGAACTGCGATAGTATAATGCCATCGCTACTATTGCATCTACACTTTACCAACATCATTTGTACATTTGCACACTCTACGTCTACATAGCCACTTACCTGTTTACAGTGTACATTTTTACATTTTATTTTATGTCATTATATATTGTTCTTTTTATGTATATTTTTGCTGCATTTATTTTACATTCTACACTTAATACATTTTCTTCTTTCTCTTGCACAGTCCTGGAATGTACCAGAACAACATTTCACTACAAGTTTGTACAAATTGTATGTGACAAATAAAAATCATCTTCACCTTTTGGAAGGCCTACCCCACTTATGGTGTCCACAGTACCTTCTTGGTTGCCCCTTCCTGGTCAAATCTTTCAGGGAGGCAGCTAAAGAGGGGAAGTTAGAGATCAATCAGTGATAATAGCCCACCAATCCTAAGGTTTTGGGTCTTGGGGCAGTCCAGACTGCCTCCACCTTCTTCTCCTGTGGCCAAAAGAGACCCCTACCCACCCGAAAACCCAGGTACTTTGCTTCAGAGAGTGCTAGGTGGCATTTGTGTGGGTTGGCTGTGAGTCCAGCCCTCTGGTACTCTGAAAGCACCCTCTGCAGCCATTCCAGATGTTCTTCCCATACCTCTGAGTACCACACAAAATGTCCATCATTCACTAAAACGTGGCAAATAGCCCGTGAAGGCTGAAGGAAGGGTCCAATACTGCCAGTGGCTACTAGGGGGTGAAAAAGTAGTCCCGACACATATTTTCAGGAGGTTGGTACAGCTTGTCTGTTTTTCTTCATACAGGCTGATGTAAATAGTAAGTAACTGTTCCAATTCTTTCCAACACTGTATATAGGCCCTGACATGTAGGCACTTGCAAGCAGCTTTGGGGACGAGGACCATGACTTGGCCTCTGGGCTGGAACTCCCATTGCTGGGCTGCCCGACTGTAGTGGCGTTGTTGGGAATTGTAGTGGAAATGGTTTTGCGGTGGAGGGAACTGCCTCTGGATACGGGGTAGCATAGTAGACAATCACCAGGATGGATTTAGACTTAGGTGGAAGCCCTACAAGGTACATCCCGATGAGCTAAAAAGGCACCTCGATGATAGGCAGCGGTATCAGCGGGCTAGGGAGAGGAGTCCTGGGTGACGTCACCTGGCAGGTTGGGAAAGCTTGGCAGAACTGCTTCACTTCAGCCAGCAGGCGCAGCCAGTGGAAAGGGTCATGGAATCATTGGGTGGTGTTGGCTGCCCCAGGTGACCTGCCATGGGGTGTAAGTGCCCTAGCTCCAGGATGGTCTCCGTCTTCGCACAAGGCACCACCAGCAACAATTAGGGTTGAACCCAAGCCAGTCTCTCCCTAAAATCACGGTTACCGGTAGATCCGATTTAGATGACTAAACTAAGATAACTGTCATTGTGTGGGTATTTTGTCAACTCAAGTGCAAAATTCTGTGCTCATCAGGGCCTAATGCATACATTTTATGGTTCTAGTTAACTATAATAATCCTGATAGTAAAATCAATTTATTAAATAATATAAAATTTTGCCAGTAAGATACTATTCAAATTTCATTCCATAAATTCAAATTTTCATAACACACAACTGAATTTTACAGCATCATTACTCAGTGCCACATGATCATTCAGAAATCATTCTAATATGCTGATTTGCTGCTCAATGTAAGGGTTCTGAACATTTCTGTTATTGTTTTCATTCCCCAAGTGCTCTGTGTGTGACCTAGCTTCTGTCTTCCCTTGATTGTGTTATTCTGTTCAGGTCAGTTTTGGAGATGTAAAATATCTTCCTGACCCCAAACATTTGAAAGGTAGTATAAATTATAGTTATGATGTTATACACACTTAAATTATAATGTGCCATGTGTAGTCTATTTTGACCTGTTCCCCAAATAATTAGGACAAATAATACATTTAGGGATCACATCCCTTAATGATAAATAATAAACAGATTTTTGATAGTGTTAGTGGCAATGTGCTGATATCTGTTTATTGATAGGTGAGGTGCTTCATGTGACTGAGCACCTGCAGTTTTTGGATATGTGCATGTTGGGGCTGTCCCCGACTGAGGATTTTTCTAGTAGATCAATAGTTTATAATTTTAAGCATTAGTCTACTAATCACACGACTATTAATAAACCATTCAAACTATTATTATGAGCCTTTAATAATCTGTTTGTCATGGACAATGTGATTCGTCTGCAGATTTTTATTCTGCAACTAAGCGACTAACAAAAATTTGGTTGACCGAGCCTCATCTGCTGACCAGTTTTTTCAATTTTCCAGCCAGCTTTGCCACCTGCCCACAGTGCCAAAAGCACCAAATGTTAGTTAAGTGACCATGGTGTTAGTGTGCTTGACTGGCTTCCATACCACCTCAGCAGTGCCACAAACTGATCACTTCCATGCAATGCCAAATCGAGGCAGTAATTAAATGTAAAAAAGTAGTCCTCTGAAGTATTGAGTACCTTAATCCGAGGTCAGATTATATTCACACCGTCAAGAAGCGTACCAGAGTTTGTCTGGGGCCGAACTAAACCCATCTCTTCAGCTAGATCTTGGTTTGGTTGTTTGGTGTGCACCAGAGTGCGATTGCTGTATTTATATCTGTCCAAAAGGTCCATACCAAACAAGGCAAAACGAACTTGAGTTAGTTTCAATCGAACCAAACAAAACAGGTGTGAATAAACCCTTAGTTTTATTTTATTTTTGCATGAATATTAATTAAATGATCTCCAATAGTCTATTCTATTCATTTCATAGCTTTTCTCTTGGTTGAGCTGCTTTCCGTAGTATATGTTTATATTAGAGCTTTTATCCAACCATATTTTGGCAATCATGTTGCCAGGCTCATAGAAATCTGCCTAAGGCCTTTAGCAAAGTCTTTTGTAACTAAAAATCAATGGCAGTAAAAACATTGGATTTAACCAATCAGATTTCAAGTTGAAAGCCCCAGAGCCATCTAGCAGTAGGCTTTTTTGAGATGCACCTAACCTTGCCTTAAATTGAGAGAGGGGATGAGTGGAATAAACACAGTCAGGACAGACAGTTCTACCATCTTGGAGTGGGACAGATGCCTACGAGATCAAAGGCAGATATCACGTTATTTTCACTCTCGCTGCTGATAAATGTGATATCATTTCAGTTTTGTCACTTTTATATGAATAAAAATAGGATAAACAACACAATCAAAGTGCTTGCTATTAAATTTTTATACGAAATTTGTATCTATTGTACAATTCCAATTTAAATACATAAATCGCATGAAATCTTATCTAAAATAAATAAAATATTTTAGATAAGAACACAACACCACAGATATTAAAAACCAATGAGCATGACAGTTTGCCATCAGTCATTTCCCATCATGCTTTTGGTCAGAGCAGTTGGTGGAGAGCAACAGCGTTTGACTTCTCAATTCATGCATGCACAATTACCCATGTACTGCATACATTTTATGCATGTACTGTATTTTACTAACCACTAATAACAATAATTGCCTTTCAATTCAAGCCTGTGCAATTCCTGATTAAATGACTGTGCAGCAGTTTGAACAAATACAGATATTTTTGTGAATAAAAATGTGATTTGCATCAATATATCATAAATTGCTCATGCAGAAAGGTATTTGTGAATCAGGTGATCATTTTTGAAATCTTGTTCGGTTCATTTGGACTTTGTTTTCGCAGTTTGCAGCGTTTCATGACACCCACACACAACAACTATTAACAAACAAGTACAAGTGCAATTTATGAACATGTACACAAAATTCGCAAATGTGAATCACTACACTCAAACAAATGCTTTTAAACCAGTGTCTGCAGAAAAAAAAGGTACCATCACAAAGTTTTTGTATGGCAAAATTAATATAAGCATTTCAGTGTCCCAGTTAATTTAAATCAAGTTTAATAAAACATTTTTATTATACTTCTATGGGCAGAGTAAAATAGCCAAATCAAAAAGAAACACAATATAACATTCATAACACCATACACATAGGAATGTGCACATGTGACTGGGGCTAGTGACATCTAGTGGTCGCTGATTTTCTTGGTTAGCTGTGTGTGTGTGTGGATTGGGCAAGGCTAAAAGGGCTGAACAAAAGTCTCAAAATTCAAATGAATCAAATAGAACCAATATAGAATGAAATAGAATGAATCAACACAGAAGAGATTTGAATGAATGCACGTGCATCGCCTGATCCACAAATACACATTTTAATCACTACATGCACAAATTATAATAGTTTAATACAAACTATTACATTTGTATTGAAACATATGTTTCTGTTTGAACAAAATGCTTCACAATGATGTAAATCGTAACTCTGCAGACACTGGTTTAAAAGCATTTGTTTCAGTGTAGTGATGCACATTTAAAAACATTTTGAATCATTTATTCATAAATTGCACTTGGCCTTGTTTGTTGATAGTTGTGTGTGTGGGCATCATAAAATGCTGCAAAATTAAGTCTCAAAATCCAAATGAACCGAACAAGATGTCAATAAATGTATGGATACCTTTTTGCATGAGCAATTTATGATATATTAATGCAGATCAGAACATTTTTATTCACAAACATATCTTTGTTCAAATTAGTGCACATTCATTTAATCCTGATTTCCTTGAATTGAAAGGCATTTGTTTGTGGTTAGTAAGATACATGTATAAAACGTATGCAGTGCATGGGTAATTGTGTGTGCATATATTAATCATTTTGAGCCTAATATCATCCGTTAGCCTTGCCGTTGCAAGAGATTTTGGCAACACATCAGCTTGACATCAGTGCAAGGCAGACCTAACAACCTTTTCTAACGAGCATGCATTTCGCAGTGATCACCGGTGATCAGTTTTGCGCAGATTTTGCCCATCTCAAACAAGTCTAGGCTTGCGATAATGTCAGCATTTTCCCGTCCTTTAATTGGATGATCAGAGAGCATAGTAGTCAAAGCTAGCAAACAGCTTTACTGTAAGTTCTATTTGTTTTCACAGTATTAATATTTTTTTAAGTTTCGTACCATATATTCTGTTCAGTGGATTCGGAATAAAATTTGCTTTCTGTAAAACTAAATACTAAAGTACTAAATATCCACAAAACACAACCACACACACCTCCTCTGCACCACTATGGAAGATGAAAAATTATTATGGTATTCTGATGTTATCTGCAAGATAAAATGGTCACAGGCATATTCAAAGACTATTGCATGCTTTTTTTATATTGACAGTGACAGGGCAGGATGAGGACTCACAGATGGCTTCCATAGCCATGACAGGGCAGGATGAGGTTGAGAGCTGAGGTTCCTCTGGAGGTTCTACAGTGGTATCAATACTTCATTGAGAGAGTTCAATAGTAGTCTCCTTGACTGGAACATGACAATCTGAGGTAGCGTTGGTGGGTTTCACCTCCATACAGTGCATTGAAGTGAGCACCACCACTTGAAGAGGTTCTGCAGCCAGTGACTGCAAAAACTGAGGCGGGTACCCACTCCTTGGGGAACACAGCAGCATGCACCACTACCTTGAGAGGTTGACTGGACCTAACTGGTGAAACTCAACAGTGACGTGACTTGTGCAGATCAGTGATGACTTAAATCATGAAGATCGATGAAAAATTTTACTTAGGTTGTGAAGATCAGCGATGATCTGAGGACTACTCAGGATTAGGGATGCCGTGATTTAACTCTGGATGACCAGTTGAGACGTGAAGGAACTCCTGACAATCAGATGAGACGCAATGTGTGGCTGGATGATCTCTTGTGACGTCACTCTGTGTGATCCACCAAGATGTGAAGAGACTCTATAAGGTCAATGGAGTAGTGAATAGATTCTGGTAGATTAGTGATACTTTGGTTTGACTGATGAAAATCAACTATGGTTTGACTGAGCTTGTGAAAATCGAATGTGGCTTGACTTAGCTCATGAAGATCAGCTGAGACTTGACTCAGGGAGGGCTCACAGTTATATGACAGAGCTCTGTTGTGGCAGCCATCTTAACCAGGAAATCAGGTGTGTCAACCATCTTTTGCAGTGGCTCTAGTTTGGCAGCCATCTTGTGCAGTGGCTCTGGGGTTGCAGAAATGACGTGAAAAATCTTTTATGTAGAAAACGTGAAGTTTACAAGCCCTGGAGTAGCAGGCATGGCATTAGCAAACTCTAGTTTAGTAGACATGATGTCGTCAACCTTTGACTTATCAGACATGGCATGAATAAACTCTGACTTAACTGGCATGAGGTGAACAGTTCCTAGAAGATCAGCAGGAGATGTGAAGAAACTCATGGTGATCCATTGTGATTTGACTTGATTCATCAAGATCAACGATGACTTGACTTGGCTCATGATTGGCACCTGTAACTTAACAGAGCCCTGTGGTATCTGCATCTTGTCATCAGGCTCTGCTGTCATCGACATCTTGTGAGTGTAAGCTGGCATGTCTGACATCTTAGTAATAATTGTGATGGAATAATGTTGCGATCCTCCTCCTTTACACCCACAGTAAATAAAAAGCCCACAGTCATTAGTCACATAGTCCACAAAATGGGTCAGTGATGATCGTGGACCCTCATGTTTCAACTGTGATTGCAGAGACTGGTTAACACCACCGCAGAAGAACAAAATAATGTCCAGAAGATCTAAGTGGTTGAAATTGGCAAGAAACCGTTACACCCAACTAAACTTTTTTTTTTTATTTGCTCATTTTTATTCTCTGTATGATAAGTAAAGTTTCTTTGTTTTCTTGATTTTTATTCAAAAAGGCCATGTCTTATTTTGAAGGTGATCACTAACAGTAACAATGTTAATAACACCTGATGTACTTGTTACATTGTAAGAAAGTATGCCATCTATGCTAATATTAGTCTATGATTAGTCATTTATATTCCGAGGTCAATATAGCTACCTGGATCCAGTCCGTTTTTCACTGCAGTCATCCATTTCCAGTCTGTTTTAGCGCAAAACCTCAGCAAAGACCATGGAAGACTATGTAATGGAAGCAGACTCACACAGGAGGTAGGTTGTCACCAAGCCAGCAGAGGGAGCTCTTACCTATGGGTGATCTGTGATCACTCCTCTGCTGCTACTTCCTATTTAGAGACACGCATACAAACTTTAATTGAGGACAGTAAGAATGTGAGGGCTGTAGATATTGCTTTGGGTGCCACCAGGGCACAGCATATATTTAATTAAAGAATTTGCTGATTTTCTAACTGAGTTAGTACTGGCTGCAGATAAATCTTAATTATTGTTGAATTTAATGCATTAGTATTAGCTTGCATAGACATTCTGAACTCCACTGGGGTTAGACAACACGTGTCAGGACCTACTCATTGTTAAAATCATGCTCTAGATCTAATACTGTCACATGGAATGGATGTTAATATGGTTGAAATTCTGCAGCAAAGTGATGATATTTCAGATCACTCTCTAGTCTTGAGTGAACTCTGTATAGCTAAAACTGTAAACTCTTCACCTTATTGCAAGTATGGTAGAACCATCATTTCCACCACAAAAGAATCCTTCCCAGTCCACCAGATTCTCCAAACAGTCACCGCGACATTGAGAATCCAATAGTTCCTTGACCTTTTATTATTGAACTGTCCTCTGTGATGGAGAAGGCGGCTTTTCTGCTGGGCCAGGTTCTGTGGGGAGAGGAACAGGTTCTTCTCCTCATGCTGAACCTCTTGAAACGTGGAACGTGGTATTGAGGGGGGAGCTGAAGATCTGTAGTCAATGCAAGGCCGCAAGCCACAAAAGAAAAGCTGGAATCAGCAGGGAAGTAGAAAGATGGATGTATCCTTGCCCAAGTGCCTCTTTTACATACTCCTCCATGGCCATGTGTTCAGGAAGCGAGAGTTGATAGATCTTCCCACAAAGCACTGGCTCATCCAGTATGAGGTTGATGGCACAGTCCCATGCCCATGGTGGTAATTTGTCCGCCCTCTTGGGGCGGAATACATCACTAAAGGGTATGTAACATTCTGGTATATCCATGGACTGCTTCTCCAGGCGACTTTCAATGGAAGCGGAATTTATCTGTAGACTATTAAAGTATGATAGAAGGAAGAGGAAGAGAGAGCACCCCAGCACCCCACACCACTTTCTCTGACCAGCACCTATATTATTCATTCTTTGTTAAATAAATCCATCCTCTAGGTCCACTCTCCTTTCCGTGTGTTTCTTCACCCCATCACATTGGTGGAGAATGCAGGCAGAAGTGTGAAGAAAACACTGGCAAGTGACCTCTTCTTCTCCCCAAACTAGTTTTTTCTGTCTTCCCCTCAGTTCACTGCATGGCGTAGCTAAAAAACTGCTACAGCGGCTCACCAAGCACCGGCAGCAAATTGTTGAACACCTATCAACATGACAGGGCGAAACAGAGCAGGAGCTCACTGCCCTATGGACTGCCACCGCCCAACGCGGCCGAAAATGTCGTCCCATGATGACGGCAAGGCATTCCTACAGATGTTTGAAACTACCGCGAATGCTGAAGGATGGCACCCAGATGACTGGGCACGAGTGCTGGTCCTCCTCCTAACTGGCGAAGCCCAGCGGGCTTATTTCTTATTTCACGGAAGTCCGGAGAGAGATTCTCGCTCGGCTCGGACTCTACCCCATATCCGGAACGGGTCGTCATTGATCATTTTCTGCGAGCCCTTCCCTGCACCGGAGGGCACCCCACATCCAGTCAACAGGCCAGCGGTGCCCTCTGCTCGCGACGAGCCGATGCCCACTGAGGACCCAGCACTACCTGCACGTACATGGCTAGCAGGCTGCATTGTTCACGGAGAGCTGCCCGGCGGAGCCCCGGAGTTTGATGTCAAGGTGAGGGGCAAGCCCTTCTCGACTCAGGCAACACGGTCACCCTGGTGCAGGCAAACATTCTGGCCCCTCGCTCCGAGAGAAAAGTTTACATCCCATCACCAATCACCTGCGTTCACGGGGACACCCGGCAAGTTCCAACAAGACGGACCTGTCAGCCACTGCAGGTACATGGCCTGTGGAAGTGGGCATAGTCAAAGACCTCCCAGTCCCGGTACTGCTTGGAAGAGACTGGCCAGGATTTGACCGCTTGCTCGCCTCCACCAAACAGCCTGCCAGCCCCAGAGGGAACCGCCGACAATGGAGGCCGGCCTGTGGATCGCAGAACCGTCCCAAGTAGCTGGCCTCAGACAGCGGAAGAGATGGTGAGTCCCCCTCACAAAATCCTTACCTTTTTTTCGATGAGTTCCAACAGGTCACGGGAGGGGGCTCATTCGCCAAAGCCCAGAAAGAGGATGACCGTCTTAAGCATTGCTGGCCCCAAGTCCACATAATCGAAGGCCAGGAGGTGCAGCCTGGACCCCATCCTCTCCTGCATTTCTTTGTCAAAAACGGCCTGTTGTACTGTAGACAACAAATAGAAATTGTTACTTGTGGTCCCGAAGTCAAAGACAGAAGCCATCCTGGAGCTGGCTCACTCCCACTCAATGGTCAGACACCTGGGAGCAGCCAATACCTGTCAGCGCATCTGAGACTGCTTCCACTGGCCCGGCCTGGAGGCCAAAGTAAGGCACTTCTGTCAAGCCTGCCCAACCTGTCAGCTGACTACGCCTTATACTCTTTCACCCAGTCCACTCATTCCGCTATCCATAATCGATGTGCTCTTTGAGCGAATCGGGATGGACCTCGTAGGGCCATTGCCGAAGTCTGCCCAGAGACTGATCATCATCGACTATGCCACCAACTACCCGAATAAGTCCCATTACGGAAGGCCACGGCAAAACAATCGCCAAGGAACTATTCCTGCTGTTCAGCCGGGTTGGCATACCAGCCGAGATTCTGACCGACCAGGTACCTCCTTCATGTTCCGGCTAATGGCTGACCTCTGCCGGCTGCTGAGAGTGAAGCAGTTGAGGACCATGGTCTACCACCCCCAGACGGACGGCCAAACATTGAAACTAATGCTTTGATGCGTGGTGGCAGAGGACAGGTGAGACTGGGACTTGATGCTACCCTACATGCTCTTCGGCATTAGGGAAGTTCCCCAGGCCTCAACTGGCTTCAATCCCTTTGAGCTTCTTTTTGGTCGGTGAGAGAATTAATTCTCTATTACTGTGTGTGTGTGAGCAAGGTATGATAATTGTTCTAGTCCCTTTTCGCCCTGCAGGTATAGTTTCAGGTTACTCTACTAACTCTGTAGTCTTTCATTCCTTATATAGACTTGCTTTGTCTCTAGTCTGCTAGTTTTGTGAATCTTCAACCCATATATGGAGTTGTCTTTTGTGCTCTCCGTAGTGGGCAGTTGAGGCATGTCCAGCTATGCAATAGAGGTCAACGCCCCATAAGGGCTATATAAGCTGATGGTTTACTCTCTGTGTTAAGCTGCATTCTGAATAAACCAGATTTGATTTCACTCGTGTGGTTTGTTCCGACTGTTGCTTCCAGGCGCCTGAATTTGTTCTGTACTGCTGATGAACGGACACAGGGGACGATACACTGAAGAAGAGAAGTTCTTACAGTTCTGGGGGCTCGTCCGGGATACATCTGACCAGGTAAGAGAAAGTATAGTTTCACTACCTGAGTAGATGTATCCGCGTAAGTCAATTGTATCGTGTTTGATTAAATTCAGACTAGATTGACTTGTTATAGTACGTGTCCGAGTCATCAGTGGTCAGAATGGGACACACATATCCTAAACCTGAACCCTCTGAAACACCCAAAGCATGGATGGAACGTTGTGGTTGGGGATACTACACGGTTCCATATCTTGATAATTTTGGCGGGATGGACAGCGGGTACCCAGTGGCGAGATTATCCGCGTGAGGGCACTTTCGACCCAAGTCATCTGAAAACAGTTTACAATTTAGTATATGGAGGTGAGGGCGACCCTGATTGGGATTATAATTATATGAGAGGAGGATATGACGTGTGGTATAAAATGGCAGAGGTTTGGAGGAAAAGACGAATGCGTATGTTCCCAAAAGCAGTTTTGAAAACTGTACCAAAACCAAGAAAAATGATAAAGACAAACCATTGACAATGTCTAAACGTGTGACGAGAAACCGCCGCCATATGTTAATCAGATGCTCGCGCCACTGTCAATTAGTTGGGGCCGATTATAGATTCATTCTGCATAGCAAATTAGGCGCAGCCTACGATGAGAACGCTGTAATTAAGGCAGTACCTGTTCTCTCGCCGAAATTTGGCGTAGTTAAGCGCGAGGATTTAACAGAAGGAATCGGGAAGGAAAGACCAGCAGGAAAGGACAGTTATTGAATTTGCATGGCGTGATGATCCGGAAGAAATGATGAGCCAACCCGATGTTCATATCTACCTTTATGTCCAACTGCCTTCCAACCCACAAGGATGTTCTGAAGTACCATCTGTGTGACAGACATAACCTGAAGGTTAAAGATGCGGGGTCAAAATCAGAACTTTAGAGAGTGATGGTATGTTCCTGAGGTAGGAAAACGCAACATTGTATGTGTGTCTGTAGCTGGTGGCTATGCACCAGGTACACAAGGAGGATTTAAGAAGGGCAGAAAGCCAGGAAGGTGTAATTATTGTAACAAGCCTGGGCATTGGGCTAGAGAATGTAACAAGCGCAGGGCCGATGAGCAGGCAAGGGCGGGCAACCCCAGCCCCGAGAGGGTCCTCACAGATGTATGCGCAGATGTATGCACAGCCTAGCAGTCAGCAGCAACAGCCTCAGGCTCCTTACCAACCTAGGGGCTACGCGCGCAGCAGCCTGTCTACCGTCCTCAAGAATAGGGCAGCCCACAGAGTTCTGACCCCACTGAAGTTGTAAATTCCGCACTTTTATCTCTTTGTTTTGCTTCCCCACAGGGCGTGACTTGCCACTCATTGAGTTACATGTGAATGGGCAAACGTGCCCCTTTCTGTTGGATACTGGGGCTACGTTGTCTTCTTTGGGGTCTATGTATAATGGGCCTTACACAAGGATGATGTTGGCCTCGTGTCCTGTGTACCATACAGGCCTGTCGTCTTCCTAGTTTGTTGTCCATCATCAAAACTAAGGGCCATTCTGTCCTTGATACCCTTGAGGCTAGAGGTAACACTTTAGCTGACCATGCAGCCAAAACTGCTGCAGCATCTGGATTGATGCCATCATGGTTGTCTGTCTCTGCTGTTTCGACATCTGTTATGACTAGTAATATGTTACCTGACATAGATATTTGTGCTATACAGGCGGCTGCTACAGAAGCGGATGTGGCGTTTTGGATCTCTGAGGAGCGTCAAAGAATGACGACGGTATTTTGGTTGACTCTTCCGGCCGTGTGTGTGTGCCAGCCTCCTGTGCCCGTTCTTGGTAAGAGAGTTTCATGGTGTCACACACCGCGCCGAAGAGGGGTATTGGATGAAATGACCAATTTTTGTGCATCCAACATTTAGCCACATATGTTAATTCCACTTTAGACAGGTGCATGGTTTGTGCTATGAATAATTGTTCTAAACCTTTGGCGTCGCATCAACAGCTCCCTCTGCTAGAGGGCCCATTGAAACAATGGCAAGTAGATTTCACACATCTACCTAAGAGGGGCCCATACAAATACCTATTGGTGTTTGTGGACAAATTTTCTAGATGGGTGGAGGCGTTTCCATGCCCAAAGGAAGACGCCCACTGTGGCAACGATATCTACTCAAAGAAATAATTCCTAGATATGGTATACCACTCGCCATAGACTCTGATAGGGCCCTGCCTTTGTGTCTAAAGTACTAATGAACCTAATGAAAGAATTGCAGATCACGTGGAGACACCACATTCCATATCATCCTCAATCATCTGGTATAGTCGAAAGGGCAAATCATTTACTATCAAAGATAAATTACGAAAAGCAATGCAAACGGTCGGTCACCAAGACTGGACCTCACTGCTACCCGTTGTCCTGGCAGAAATGAGAATGTCACCCCATAAGGGTCTCAAAGGTCTATCACCATATGAGATGGTGATGGGACGCCCTTTCCCGCGCCTTGGAGAAAGGGAGGGTGTGTTTTGGGAGATGGGGGATGTGATGTCCATATGAGTGAATATGTGCAGTTACTAATTGAAGCTCTCCACAAGAATTGGAGCAAAATGCATTCGAGTTCAGCACCTATGCCAATTGACATGACTCACCCTTTTCAAGTGGGTGACACAGTATTAGTGAAACAATTTTAAAAATGGGAGACCCATTGGACAAAACAAAATATAGTGCTCCTACCAAAATTGTTGCTGTAACTCGAACCGCCGTACTAACTGATTCTTTTTCCACAGTGGATCCATGCAACCAGGCTGAAAATGCATCACTCAGCAGTATGAATGTCTAATAGTTTTCTGACCAGATTGTTATTAGCCGTCAACACCTGAACAAGGGGCCACTCTTGTAGGATCATTGATCACTACTGTCACGGGGACGGGAGGGGCTGGACGGTGCGCATTACTGGACTGACGACCTGACGACTTCTTACGAGATTGGTTGCTATTGCACAACAGAGGAGCTGAACACGCAGCGCTGTTGCTGACATAGAAACTGACTGCACATATCCTTTGATTATATTATCTAATTATTATTTGATCAGAATGCAGCTTCTGTTAGTATTCATGATTTTTGTATCATTACAATGTGTGAACTGTGTTTTACCTACTGATAATTTGTTCTGGCAATATGCCAATTGGACAGCTAGACATCACACCAATGAGTCATGTTATGTATGTCAGCAAATCATGTCATCAACTGTATCAGTGTCCATGCCTGTCATGTCTCAAAACAATATAACAACTATATGTAGATTGCTTAATAGCTGGAAGCCTGCCGTTAACTGTGATGGGTGGAGCGGCTCAATGACATCAACACAGGTTCCTTCCTGAAGGAACATCTTGGGATAAGGCCAATGTTTCAGAGTTATCTTACCCTGTTCAGATATTCCAGCATACCTCACAGCATAAGAAACAGTACCACAGGTTGAAGAGATCTGTAGCTGATGACGTCCCTGAGGAACATCAACTCTCAACTAAATGGCACCGGTTCTGGACCTCTTTGGTGCCCACGCATGGTGTCAGTGATCTGTGGCATCAGACCGAAGTTCTGCACTACCGTCTGGCTAAATTTGTTAATGACACCACAATTGGATTAGACGGAGCGCGGAGGGAGCTGGGTGCTCTGCGTCTGATGACCACACAGAATCGACTAGCCCTGGACATGTTGCTAGCAAAAGAAGGCGGAGTATGTGCTCTGGTTGGTGACCAGTGTTGTAATGACGTCCCAACTGAGGACGAACCTGCTGGTGCTGTGGGCCATGCTGTGAAGGAAATGAAAAAGGTTGCAGAAGACTTGTATGATGATGAACAAAAGATACAGGACTGGGGTGGGGTATTTTACATCACCTGTTTGGCTCTCTTTCTTTACTATGCTTGTACCAATTTTAATAATCGGTTTTGCTGTATGTGTTTTTGGACCATGCATTATGAGATGTTTGATGGATCGTGTGTATGCCACAATTGACAGTATGACAGGTCCTCGTTATACTCCAATGGCCAGAAATTAGGCTCTTCAGCCTAAAAGAGGGGACTGAGAGAATTAATTCTCTATTACTGTGTGTGTGTGAGCAAGGTATGATAATTGTTCTAGTCCCTTTTTCGCCCTGCAGGTATAGTTTCAGGATACTCTACTAACTCTGTAGTCTTTCATTCCTTATATAGACTTGCTTTGTCTCTAGTCTGCTAGTTTTGTGAATCTTCAACCCATATATGGAGTTGTCTTTGTGCTCTCCGTAGTGGGCAGTTGAGGCATGTCCAGCTATGCAATAGAGGTCAACGCCCCATAAGGGCTATATAAGCTGATGGTTTACTCTCTGTGTTAAGCTGCATTCTGAATAAACCAGATTTGATTTCACTCGTGTGGTTTGTTCCGACTGTTGCTTCCAGGCGCCTGAATTTGTTCTGTACTGCTGATGAACGGACACAGGGGACGATACACTGAAGAAGAGAAGTTCTTACAGTCGGCAGCCCCGGGCCTCCTGGATGTCGCCAAGGAGGCATGGGAAAAGCAGCCGGCAGCCGATCGCACCATTGTGGAACACGTCAAGGAGATGAGAGAGAGGATAGACCGCATCATGCCATTAGTCCAGGAACACCTGTGCAAAGCCCAACAAGCTCAACAGCGGCACTACAATCAGGCAGCCCAACCACAGAAATTCCAACCTGGTGACAAGGTGATGGTCTCCGTTCCCATGGCTGTGTGCAAGGTCACATACCAGCTGCATCAGCCAGGCCGCTAACGCTCCAACCAACTTTATCACGTCAACCTCCTTAAAAAGTGGAGAGGGAACGAGGGCCAACTCTCCGCCCTTGCGTCCACCGATCGCATAGTTGTTGACTTCAACGCCCACCTCTCGGCTGCCCAGAAGGGGAAACTCCAGCACCTGGTCGGTCAGTTCTCTGACGTGTTCTCACCTCTCCCGGGCGAACCCAGATCATTGAGCATGAGATCCGGATTGCCCCAGGAGTCATCGTCCAACAGTGGCCCTACCGTGTCCCAGAGACTCATTGGCAGGCTATTAAGGAGGAAATCCAACAGATGTGATTGAGCCGTCCCGTAGCCCCTGGTCCAGCCCCATAGTGATGATCCCGAAGCCTGACGGCACCCATGACTTCTGCCACCTAAACAAGGTCTCCGAGTTCGACAGGTACCCAATGCCGCACGTGGATGAGTTGCTGGACTGGCTGGGAAGGGCACGGTACATCTCAACTCTAGACCTGACAAAAGGATACTGGCAGGTACCCCTCTCTAAAACCACTAAACCCAAGACTGCTTTCTCTACCCCCAGCGGCCACTGGCAGTACCGGACCCTTCCCTTCAGTTTACACGAGGCCCCAGCAACCTTCCAGCGCGTGATGGACGTCATCTTATGGCCACACCAGACCTACGCGGCAGCCTATTTAGATGATATCGTCATCCACTTGGAGACCTGGGAGGACCACCTGGAGCGATTGTGGAGGGTGCTGTCCAGACTCCGGAGGGCTGGACTCACAGCCAACCCCAGGAAATGTCATCTGGCGCTCTTCGAGGGAAAGTACCTGGGTTTCCAAGTCGGGAGGGGCCTCATCCGGCCCCAGGAGAAGAAAGTGGAAGCCGTGCGGAATTCTCCCAGGCCCCTCCCAGGGTTGGCGGGCTACTATAGGTGTTTCATCCCTAACTTCTCCTCTTTAGCTGCCTCCCTGATAGACCTGACAAGGAAGGGGCAGCCCAAGAAGGTGAACTGGACATCCGCCACAGAGAGAGCCTTCCAGGAAATCAAGACGGCGCTGATGTCAGAGCCAGTACTCCGAGCCCCGGACTTCAACTGCCCCTTCCTGTTGCAGACGGATGCTTCCGATACGGGTCTGGGAGCCATCCTGTCCCAGGTCCAGGAGGGAGAGGAGCCTTATACACCAGCTGAAAGCTTACTCCGGCCGAGAGAAACTATGTTCAGCGTCGACCTGGAAACCGGCAGGAGCACCCGGACATGCCCATCACAGGCTGATCCGTCCCAGCTGCTCCCCATTACCAGCCAGGCATAAAAAGGCCACGGGGCACACCATGAACAGAGCATTGCATCCATTAGCTGAGAGTAACGTTTCTTCTCTTGTCCCCAATAGAAAGCAGCGTGTGACCGATCAGCCACCAATTCAAGGCACGGATCCACTGCACCAGGTGGAAGGAAGATAAAGAAAGAGCACCTCAACACCCCACACTACTTGGACACTGACCAGCACACATATTATTCATTCCTTGTGAAATAAATACACCCTCCAGGGTCTTTATTGGAGCTCTCCTTGTCGTGTGTTTCTTCACCCTGTCACAGATGCCATTAAAATTACATCCTAAATGACATCATAATGGTATTATTGATAATCAATAACTTACCTTCATACTCCTAAACACATTTTAAACATTTAGAATATTTGCCTTCTCAATTCTATGGCTGAGGAGTAAAATTAATTTTAAATATTCTTTTCAAGACATGACAAAAAGTGTCTCCAAGTTAAAAACAGATACTTTTAAGATGAAAATGATATTAAATTATCATCATAACTAGTAGTATAACTAGTTACAATATCAAATTCTACTTACTGTTTATGTTTTACTGTTCTGTGTAGGGATGTGATTGTTTTGCTGTTATTATTATTATTATTATTATTATTATTATTATTATTATTATTAAGTGCTGCACAAATTACCTCCCATGTTGTTTACAAAGTTACTGCAGGTTGTGCAACATACAATGTACAGTGTGTACATCACTGTGAATTTAAGCAAACTGCAAGTATTATTTTTTAGTGAAATAAATGCAGCAGAAAAGTGCACCTTTGGAATAAAAATAAATAAATCATGTAGGATTAAAATACTGTTAAAATGCTATAGGAATTAAATTTAAAAATCTCACATTCGAATGCAAAACCTTTTAGCCGTGCGTCAAGCAGCCTCAGACTTTACAGCAGGTTTTCCACTTCCAAATGCATGTCAAGCTTTTAAATGAAGAAAGCAGCCTACTCTTTATGATTGATTTTCGGTCCTTTATTAAATATATACATATATACATACATACATACACAATCAGTATTTTTTCTAATTCTTTAAGAATAACTTAACCCTTTTAATGAAATGTGTTGGCCTCAGGAGAGAAGCCAAAAGCCCCTACCACAAACTTAAATTGTGCCTTTCAAATTCCAATATAATTAGAATTTTGATCATATGTAGAAAGTAGAAAATTAAGTAGAAAAGTTTGTTTTTGAGTCATCTTGACAGCCCTACTATGGGATATTTATGTCTTGCCCTATAAGAATCCTATAGGAATGGTTCCCAAATTTAATAGAAATTTAATACTATAGAAATTAGTATACTATACAATTTTTATATAACAATATAACACATAATTGCATTCCTGACCCATTACAAAGCTGTATGGTACCTTCTCAGGTCATTTTAATTAAAACAAATATTATTTTTTTCCTGCAGTTACCCTTGGTCAGATTAAATACATACATACACACACATGAAAACAAAGTTGTTTTATGTTTTGTGAAAAAAAGGCCTTCTCTGTCACAATTGTACTCCTTTGTCTGTTACCAAATGATTGCTATAATATTTCCCACGTTTCCACATGTTTAAAACACAGAGCGCAGCCAGTTACCACAGAGAGGAGAGAGATCAGAGAAGGTGTGCTGAAAAACGGGAGGAATCACAATAATCCCTGAGGGGTGGCTCTGGCGGGAGGAACTGAGAGGTGTTTGGCTTGTGTTGCATTCTGGGAGTACAGTGTCTCCCAGAAGGAGGCTATAAAAAGACAAAAGAGGCAGCAGGCCATGTGGAGTGACTGTTGAAAGTGAGTGAACACCCACTCCAAATCCCCTGCTACCAGAGATATACACACTCTTATACAAAACACACAATATACAGTGGGCACACATAGAGAGCTGGAACAGTAGAGTCATTAGCGCCCTCTTACTTACATAAGGGATGTAAATAGAGATCAGTGCTCAGCTTTCAGAACATCAGTGGGGAATACGAAACTCACTCACAAGGTCTCACTGCACTTAGCTCTCTCTCTCTCTCTCTCTCTCTCTCTCTCTCTCTCTCACACACACACACACACACACACACTCAAACACACCAACTCTTTTTTTTGTGCATTGAAGTGCTATTTTACAGTTACACCCAGCAAAGCACGTGTTGCTTTAGTAGAGGTATTGCTATGTCCAAAAGATTTTCTGTGTTTAAAAATGTGAACCTTTTTTTTTGGCTTGACGTGTAGAACAGCTATAAAATGAATGCCAGTTTTCATGACCTGGCATTGCTTATCTTTAGTAACTCTAATGTGCAACCAAGAATCAGTTTAACAAAAGATCAGAAAAAAATGCCTACTCATATCACATTCCTAAAATGAACATTATTCTTGTAATTAGTATAATGAAATGTGTCTTTGCTGTTTAAATGTTAAAAAAAACATTTAACATTAACATAAACATTAACATTATTTTCCACATACTGAATATTATTGTTGCTCCTATAAGCCCCGCCTTTCTGAAATGGGTACATTTTCACAAAGCTCATCATTCTAAAAAAGCGAGGTGTGCTCTGATTGGCCAGCTATCCAGTGTGTTGTAATTGGCCGAATACCTCAAGCGTGTGATGGAAATGTTATATACCTTAACAAAGCACAATGCCGTAAAAAATAATAATACACATAAATAAAAGGCATTTCAAATGAGGAATTTGTTGCATCCAGTGTGGACCTTTTTACTAACTGTTACGTGCTTTGGAGTACGCGCGTGTTTTTTTTTTCCCCTCCCTCCTGTCTGCTCTTAGGTTCCTGATTGGATGGGTCAACGGTCGATCATTATTGTGACGTCATCGTCTTCGCCCAATCGACTGTCGACCGAGTGGTTTAAAGGTCTTCCCGCGAACTTCAGAAGGAGGCTTGTTTGTGCTGCGCGTCGGTGCGCTTTGGGTTGTTATTCTTTACTATGTGTCTAATAGGTGCGCTTTGTGTTTTGTTGTCATTCTGTACTACGCGTCTAATATTCAACTTGAACCGATCTGATTCCTTTTAATTAGGGAAACTGGAACCAGTCAGCATATCGCGCGATGTACACTTGCACGTAGTAACTTTGTGTTAGACACACTAGGTCAGTGGTGAGCGCCTCTGTTTGTATTTTTGTTATTAGTGAGAGTAGGGGAGTTCAAACGACAACTCAGGAAGACTTGGTTTCCTTTCTGCATTTTTCTTTTATTAGGGTATGGGGTTTGGGCAGCTTATGGGACTTGGTTGGTTTTATTCTGTTCTTTGATTTGGGCGCCACTCAAGTTCCTTTTCCCTAATATCAAGTTCTGTCAATTCTATTTTTTTTTCTTTATTAATCTAAGACCTTTATTTCTCTTATGATAGCACCTGTAAATAGTTCTCCTGTAGCTTCAGCAAATGATGGCCAAATAAATCTTGTAATTAAGCTTCATCCGCATCGTATGGTCATTTCACTGTCAAGTTCACTCTATCCCGTTATACATTTCCTAAGTGTTATGATTTGGACCCTAGACTTCTCTCACAGATCGTAACACTAACTATAATACTATCTTTTTTATGCATTGCACCTTGTCGCAATGCGTAAACATAACACCACATCTGCCTTTGTGATCAGACAAACAATAAAAAAACAAGCACTACTGTACAATTGTCACACCATCACTTCCGTCTACACCTCCGTCATCAGCCGAAACCACCACCTGGTCACGATCCCATTCACCCGAATACTAATTACCCGCACCTGTAGCCATTCACCAACCACCCTTCAAAACACACTCACGCCAGTCCTTCCATGGCTGATCATAAGGATGCACACCTAGAACTCTGGTCATCATTCTCTCTGCCCAACTACCTGTAAGGAGGTGAATCAAAAGCTGTAAATGCAATAAGACTAATCTGAGAAGGGCTATCCAAAGGAACAAAAGGACTTCAAAAGGAGAGTAAACAACATCACCCCCTGTTGCCTTTATGACACCCTCCTTACCTCCGTGTGCCCTCCTTTTGGGTCTCTGAACGTGTTCCAGCCAGGTGTGACCCTGGAGCACGGGAACCTAAACACCAAAAGGTTTTTATAACTACATTTGGGATCTCTTTGTCTGGTCTGAGTATATAAGGAAAGTGACAAAACACAACAAGGCAGGATTCTGTAGCCAGATCGGCCCGTAGTGTGGTGTATGTCCTCATACACTACACTATGTACTTTTTAAAGACCAGGTATAATGACCTTTTAAGTTTGTTTTATTTTTGTACAGCTGATCAGTTGTGCAAATGTTTATCAATTATACCAATTTGGAAACTATTCTTGCCTGGCAAAAGAAACTTCAATCTTGGTTAACTTATAATATTGTCTGAAATAACTTTTCTAGTAGGTTAGTGACTTCTGAGGTTTTCCGCATTGTTGGCGTGCTAGGGTGAGTCAGATCAACGATCAATGGATGGAGCCAGGGCCACGTTTTTGAGATCTTGACTTCTGGCCACCAAACTGGCTTAGCATGCTATTACTTAGGAGCATAAAAAATTACTCTTTTTGAGTCTATCGAGGAGATGGCTGCATTAAGGTAAGCGATCTACGGGGTAACCTCTGACTAAGACCTGGACTAGCCCAGATGTGTCATGAGTCTGTTCTGGCCAAACAAGGTCTCTCAACGACCCAGACTCCAAACTAGGAAATATTATAGTTAATTAATGATCCAAATTTAATCACAACTAGAGGGATCAGCAGTTACCTTTTAATAAATATAAATAAAATCATGAAAGATTGGAGTCAGATAAAATTATGTATAAGGTCAGTACTATAATTGGAAACACAAAAGATTAATAAATATTAGTGATTTTTAACGAGATGCAAAGAAAAAACCGAACACGCATTGACCTTCGACCAGGGCCTCTGGATTCCATTCTGCAGGAAAAGGGGGACCCTTACATACCCGTCCTGTCTGTCTGCTGGATTGAAACCCGCTCCTGAGATATCTACTGCTATTAAGGAAAGAACCTTTAACTTCCTTCTTTACGTTGTGTATGAATGCTCTCTTTATGTTTGATGTGCTGTCTGAGCGCCGCTACCTTTATTATATTAAAAAAGTTTCCTTTAAATTCATCCAGTGTCTGCTTCCTTGACCAGATCATGACAGATGATCAGCCCCTAAAAAGACACGACAAACGTGGAATATCAGAATGGATTCCCAAGAGGGGGCAGCGCCAGACCGGTTCCAAACGTTGGTGCAAGCCCTCCGTGAAGCGCTTAACCCTCCTTCCAAACCCAACTAACCCGATTGCTCGACCCGCTACTTTTACAGGACAAGCTACATCCTGTGCGGGCTTTCTCCTACAATGCTCCCTGTACTTAGAGATGCACCCACACCTCTTTCCCTCAGATCAAGGAAAAATAGCTTTTATTATTTCCTCATCGCATAAAGGGGGGACTGTGCTTGTACTGTGGAGCCGTGGATCACTCCCTCCGTACTTGTTCCATCCGTCTGCCATTACCTACGGTGAGTGTCACCACTCTAATACCATCTGTTTCAGCCATTCCCCATATTCACGCTAACCTACAATATCATGATCAACTTTCCCCAGTCAAGGTGTTGGTGGATTCCGGAGCGGCAGGCAACTTCATCTCGTCTCGCTGCCTGGCTGGCCTTAATATACCCCGACTCCGAAATCCCACGATATATAAAATCACCAACATCCAGGGCAAAACCCTTGGAAACGGTATGGTGCGTCATATCACACCACCCCTTTCTCTTTGAATCGGCGCTCTCCATGTGGAGGCCATCACCTTGCTCATGTTGGAGGAGGCTACCGTAGATGTGGTACTCGGCCGTCCTTGGCTGGAACGACACCAACCCATCACGAACTGGAAAACCAGTGAAATCCTCCAGGGTCAAGCTTGCCACCATAACTGTCTTCCTCCTATCAATAAATCACCGTCCCTTCCATGCCAATCCACCACTGTCGAAAGCCCAGAAACTCACTCCGTTATGCCCATTCCACACGAATACCACAACTTCAGGGATGTCTTCAGTAAGTCTGCTGCCACGAATCTACCTCCTCACCGTCCCTGCGACTGTGCCATAGACCTGCTACCTGGAGCCAAACTACCCAAGGGTCAGGTGTATCCTCTCTTCGGTTCCGGAGAGAAGCCATGAAGGAATACATCCAGGAGGTTCTCAAACAAGACTTTATTTGCCCATCCACCTCATCTGCCGCGTCCAGTTTCTTCTTCGTCGCCAAGAAGGACGGAGGGCTGAGGCCATGCATTGACTACCGCATGTTGAATGAGCAGACAGTTAAGTTTGCTTACCCATTACCCCTCGTCCCGGCCACCTTAGAGGAACTGCGGGAAGCTAAGGTGTTTAGCAATCTTGATCTGAGAAGCGCGTACAACCTGATTTGAATCCGCAGAGAGACGAATGAAAAACTGCCTTCATCACTCCCCTCGGACACTACTAATTCTCATATATTCACCCAACCTGTCAGCACACCGTCGTCACGTCACCCAAGTCCTACAACGTCTCCGACAACACCACCTCTGCTTAAAAGCCGAGAAGTGTGAATTCCATCAGTCTACCATCCACTTCCTCGGGTACATCATCACTCCCACGGGTGTCAGCATGGACCCCAAGAAAATAGAGGCAGTACGTAACTGGCAGATACCCACATCGGTCAAGCAACTTCAAAAATTTCTGGGTTTTGCTAACTTTTACCGTCGATTCATTTCCAGATATAGTAGTATTCCGGCACCTCTCACCTCCCTTCTCCGACAGAAACCCAAGAACCTTCCCTGGAACCCGAAAGCTCAACAAGCCTTTACTCAGCTGAAATCTGCCTTCTGCTCGGCCCCAGCCCTCACTCATCCTGATCCCAATTGGCCATTCGTCGTCGAAGTGGACGCGGCACAAAGTGTCCTCCATCCATGCGCCTTTTTCTCTAAAAAGCTGTCCCTGGTGGAGCAGAATTACGATGTGTGAATCGGGAATTGCTGGCTATCAAATTGACCTCGAAAGAATGGCAGCACTGGCCGCAAAGCATCAGTTCATAACCGATCATAAAAATTTGCAATACCTCAGGGAAGCCATACGCCTGAACCCTTGTCAAGCCCGATGGGCCTTATTCTTTACACGGTTTAACTTCAAAATCTCCTATAGACCCAGCCACAAGAACCTCAAAGCCGATGCCCTTTCTCGTATCCACCAGTCAGTCCCAGCTCCAGAAGATCCCGAGCCCATTTTACCAACCTCAATGTTCCTGGTGCCCATTTAATGGTCTCTGGACGACCAAATCCGACAAGCCACAACCACCAAACCTGCTCCGCCAGGAGGTCCAGCAGGGAAGGTGTATGTACCATCAACGCTCCGCTTGACCCTTCTGGACTCAGTCCATACATCTCTGGGATCGGGGCATCCAGGTAGCTACCGGACCCTCTCACTCCTCCAAAATCGCTACTGGTGGCCCCACATGGCCTGGGATGTTGGTCGATATGTGAAGGGATGTTCAGTTTGTGCCATCAGTTCCACTCCCTGTCGTCTACCAGAAGAAAAGCTCTTACCACTACCCATTCCACGCCGAAACTGGTCTCACTTAGGCATTGACTTTGCTACAGATCTCCTACCGTCCAATGGATATACCACCATCCTCGTGGTTGTAGACCACTTTTCCAAATCGTGCAAACTAATTCTTCTCCACGGTCTACGCACGGCCATGGGAACAGCAGAAGCTCTATTTCACCAGGTGTTCCAACACTTCAGTCTCCCCGAAGACATAGTCTCTGACCAAGGAACCCAATTCACCTCCCGGCTCTAGAAAAGCTTCTTCCACCTCCTGGGGGTCTCTGTAAGTTTATCTAGGGGTTGGTAATGTCACACCATCACTTCCGTCTACACCTCCGTCATCAGCCAAAACCACCTGGTCACGATCCCATTCACCTGAATACTAATTACCCGCACATGTAGCCATTCACCAACCACCCTTCAAAACACACTCACGCCCAGTCCTTCCACGGCTGATCATAAGTACACACACTGTTGGACCGAAACCTGCTCCTGAGATACCTAATGCTACTAAGGAAAGAACTTTTAACTTCCTTCTTTATGTTGTGTAGGAATGCTCTCTTTATGTTTGACGTGCTTGTCTGGCGCCGCTAACTGAGTTTATTATATTAAAAGAAAGTTTCCTTTAAATTCATCCAGTGTCTGCTTCCTTGACCAGATCGTGACAACAATGTTCAAAACTTGTGTCTGAATAGCAGTATATCCTGGAAATAAGTGCCAGACTGTGATTGCAAAATTGGAAACAGCCTGTGAGAAACGCCAGCATAGGTTACTTTAGCAAGTTCAGGAATCAGTCCTGTGTAAAATGTGCTGCTCTGAGTGTTGGGTTGAACTGTTTTGGAACAGTGTTGTAAACCCAGGTAAAAAACAAGTACACTTCCATAATGTAATTAAAGTGCTCTATTTTTGTGCATTAATTTTGTACTTAACATACTAAAAATGATTCTTTAGTACTTAAAATAAACTTAAGATCTTAATTGTACTCAACTGTGCTATTTTGAAACACCATGAATATGATCCAAAATGCACTTTTAACATACAATATTTGTTTTTAAAAACGTATTTATTTACCACTTCTAGCACACTTGAAACCATCTTTCATACAATAGTACACTCAAGTGGTACACAATAGTGCTAAAAGTGGTAACTAAATATATTTTTTTAATTCAAAAGGTAGTATGTTAAATGTTAATTTTAGTTCATATTCATGGTGTCTCAAAATAGCACATTTGAGTACAATTAAGATCTTAAGTTTATCTTAAAAAGTACTAAAGAATAATTTTTTGTAGTTTTTATTACGTACAAAATTAGTGTGCAAAAATAGAGCACCTTAAGTACATTATGGAAATTTATTTTTTTTACCTGGGAATACAACTTAACCACTGATTTCTAGTTTTGTTCTCTTTTTGAAGCTTCAACTAAGTTTATTTTTCACATCGAAACTGTGTCTCCATGACATGGCACCAGTGGCAGCAACAACATTACAGTGGGAATAATATTTCCATCGTCTTTCTTTGTGTAAACATTTACACTGTGTTATGCAAATAAACCCACACAGTGATGTAGATATGTGGAAGTCTGTTTAAACAAGGTGTTTTAGGAAGGTGTACTCGAAATTTGTTATAAATATCATCTCTTTGGGTTTGACACTTTAGTGTTTTCATCTTTAGTATCTAAAACATTACATGAATTTGGCACCAAAAATTACATTTTAAATAATACATTTCAATTATAAGGAAACAGTGTATGTACATTCAGCAGTCACAGGGAATGCCCGTGACTTTTAGCCATTTTAGATATTTGCTCGAGCACTCTGAATGAGAAAACCAAGATATTTGAACTCAGTGATTTTCTTCAGTTGCTGTCCGCTGACTCGGATCGTACTGTCAGTCTGGACCCTGCACTATGTACTCGAGACTGAGGCAGGCCTGGCTCAAAAAACCTTAGGCTTAAAGAAAAGTAAATTCATGTCTGTATGGTAGAATACAGAAGAAGAAGGTTCAATACTCTTCAGCAATTAAAAAACAATGAAGCACAATTGTTAGTTTATGTAAAAACATTTTTGCTTATTAGTATGGTTAAACTGGATCATCATGGGTCTGCTGCAAAGACATTGGTAAATAATGGGATTAGATACATTACTATTGACCTTTAATTATTGCATGTTTGTACATTTCTTTGCAAGTGAGATGAATTGTGAAGAATCTAAGACAAGCGATCTCCTTCACCTTATTTTTCTGTCTCTGGGTTTGTCAAAGGCATGGCTCATCCCCCAACAGTTCACCGAGGTTAGTATCCACCAGTAACAAATAGATGAGCACACTGTCGCACGCCAGGGTGAGACCAAGCAGGAGCCCACAGCTCTGTGTGTCGCCACCGCAGTGCAGGCCACCAAATTGTTACCAAAGATGACCTCTCATGATGACATTGTAATGCCTAGCCAGCAGAGGAAGCCCTCACCAAAGTACTAGAAGTACTCCACTCTGCCTTCTTCTACTGTCATTTCCTGTTTAGGATTTAGCCCTTGTCTTTACGTTTATGATTATTGCCCTTGCGTTCAATAAACAACGTTACTGACTCCCTATTTGGTCGGCAGCTAGGGATATTTGGGAGGTAACATTTGAAATTTAAAAGAAAATAAACATTGTTCGGCTACTGCTGCTTTTTGCTTTAGAAGTGTGGTGTGTAATTAAACAGGCAGAGGCAAATCGTTTCCGATTTTTGTTTAGTGAAAAATTTCACCGTAACAAACTACTCCCAAACCAACAATAATAATAACAACAACAACAACAACAACAACAACAACCAGAATAAACCAACCCCAAAATACCTTTAAACCCAGAAATACCTATTTACAAATTATATACAAAATAAATTGACAACATAAGCGAGGACAAGAGCGGTGCTGAAAGAAAAGAAAGTAATAAAACAAAACCCTCCTTCTTCTGAGCCTCAATTAATGCCTCACGAGTCACTGCTAAGTTCAATGGGTCGCTCACTACGACCTTACTCACCTTGTCACTGACATAAGACTGAACATTAGGCCTTTCTTCTGCCTCCTGAGCTAAACATAAGAAAGAGTCAGATAAAGACACCTCATTAGTTCTCTTGGCTTGTGCACGTGTAACCACACAAGCTGTAAAAGCATTTGGGTATCTCTGAGACAATTCATCAGAGCTAGTCTCTGTTGACACAGAATCTACTACTTCAAGTGAAGGCACTACCTTTTCTCCAGCCAAATCGTTACCTAAAATAAAGGATACGCCTTTTACTGGTAACACTGGACGTACTCCTACCTCTACCAAACCAGACACCAAGTCTGTTTGCAGGCAAACGCGATGAACTGGGACTTTCATAATGTCCATGCTGAAGCTCTGGACCAGCCTACTAGATCCAACCGAGGTCTTATCTGAAAAAGGTAAAACGTCAGCACATATGAACGACTGAGCTGCGCCAGTGTCCCTTAACACCTGCACTTCTACTTGATCTTCCATATTTCCTGATAGTGACACATAACCTTTGAAAATGAAAGGAACATATACATTGTCGACTTTATTTTCAGTTTGCTCATGATGATCGTTCTGGGTAGAAATATTCACAAATGCAACCTCTTTCGTCTGGGACTGCCGTTTACGTTTTAAAGACAAACATTCTGCAATCACGTGTCCTTTCTTATGACAGTAAAACAGTCTTATGACAGTCTCTCATTTCTTTGGGTACTAAACTTGATTTAGTCTGCTGAACTTTCACTGGTGATTTTACATAATTTTTCTCAAGAACTACTGATGAGCTACTAAAAACATTTCTGTGTGTAAGCACAAATTCGTCTGCAAATACAGCTGCCTGAGACACGTTTGCCACTTTTTGTTCGTTTAAATACAGAACCATTCTTTCCGGAAGACATTGTTTAAAATCTTCAAGTAACACGAGTTCTCTCAGTGAAGTAAAATCCTCTGCTTTACTAGAAGTGCACCATCTATCAAAAAGAATACACTTGTCTCGAGCAAATTCAACATAGGTTTGGCTGGAGTTTTTCCTACGAGAACGAAATTGCTGCCTATATGCCTCTGGAACTAGTTCGTAAGCTTTAAGTACAGCTAGTTTTACTACATCATACTTAAGGCTGTCTTCTAAAGACAAAGTTGAATAAACCTCCAAAGCTTTACCAGCCAATTTGCATTGCAATAACAGTGACCAGACTTCTTTTGGCCAATTCAGGGAAGTCGCGATCTTTTCAAAAGCGTTAAAATAACTGTCCACTTCCGACTCACGAAAATTCGGCACTAAAGCTATGTGCTTGCCCACATCAAAAGTGGTTGAACTCGAATTAGCCGAATTATCACTTACCTAGTTGAAGTTTCGCTGTACAGAGGAACCTGCTGCAATTTTTGCCGCCTCAATATCCAACTGTCTGAGCTTAACTTCCTTATCGGCTTCAATTTCAAGCTTGCGGACTTGTAGACGCAGATCTAGCTCTGCTTGGTGGGCTTGTGCTCTTTCTTGAGCCTCTGCACGGATTCGTGCGAGTCGCACTTTCAACTGTGCCTCCCCTAACGACTTAGGAGTGCCTAAGGAAAAAGGTTCAAAAGGTGAAAGAGTTGCCCCAACTTTAGCCTCCGCCTCGGTTTCGGCTAACTCACCTTCCCTTCCGCCTTAAAGCTTAAAACACCCAATTCAATTAGGCGATCGATCAAATCCCAATTATGTTACGGCTCCCTATTTGGTCGGCAGCTAGGGATATTTGGGAGGTAAAATTTGAAATTTAAAAGAAAATAAACATTGTTCGGCTACTGCTGCTTTTTGCTTTAGAAGTGTGGTGTGTAATTAAACAGGCAGAGGCAAATCGTTTCCGATTTTTGTTTAGTGAAAAATTTCACCGTAACAAACTACTCCCAAACCAACAACAACAACAACAACAACAACCAGAATAAACCAACCCCAAAATACCTTTAAACCCAGAAATACCTATTTACAAATTATATACAAAATAAATTGACAACATAAGCGAGGGACAAGAGCGGTGCTGAAAGAAAAGAAAGTAATAAAACAAAACCCTCTAACTAACAACAATCAAGCTAATTTAAACAAAGAAAAGAAAGTAACATCTTCAGCGTAGAACGCCACTAACTACGCTAACTAACAAATATAAATACAACGTTGCACCCGCTCACTAACTAGTGTGATTAAACAAATGTTACCCTGTGTGTTGCGAGATGTACGTCACGTGACATGCTCAGCTAGTCCCATCACTATACGTCGAGTTAGGACAGAATTCAACTCAGACAACAGAGGCGAGTCACAGCACGAATGCAGTTCAATAGTCTAGTTCTCACAAAACAAAAGAGAAACAACTTAACACACGGTAATTAACCAAACAGAATCAAAATGGAAGCCAATAAAGCAAAACGTGGGAGAGCAACAACCAAACACAAATCGCTCTCCTCCATTTCACGTGTCATCCGGGTCTTTATACGAGACAGTTGACATCCGATTGGCTACAGGTGTAATGCAATTGATGAAGATCGACAGTCGTGTTGTCCAATCACAGATCCTGTGAGATGACAGTAGAGAGAGAGAGACATGGAAAAAAAAAACAACCCTCCCAGGACTATATGGACGTAACAAACCACATATGGATTCTCCCCCGTTATACGCCTCCTCCTTACAGAATACTTTGCCTCCTTCGAATCCAGCGAAGGTTACCAACCTGCAAGTGTAACGTTATTTACACTTCACGTCATTTTAATTATTTGGTTAACTATTCCTTCAACTTTAGACATGACTGGTATCAAATATCATTCATTCTCATCCAAAATGTTATTACTATACACATGATAGAACCTTGGTTTCTGATTGGCCATGCTATTAAAATTATTCATATAACTCATGTTAAGTGGCTGTTATTATTGCCCAGCATTGACAACAGCTGACATGGACGATTTTCTGCACATAATGAGATGTAGATAGTCTTGCTATAATAGTACATTTTCACTGCATTCATGTAATAAATAAGGGATCTGGTTTTGAGAGAAATAAGTATTAATAGACATATAATAGACAAAACACAACACAAATGCGCGGTTGCTCTCTTGGAGCAAAACACACCCAGGCTGCATTTCAGGATCCTCAGATCCTTAGTTTACCACTCTTAATAATATGACAACATAATTATTGCAAGCAAATGTCCATGGTCTTTATCAAAAACATTCTTTGAAAGATCAGGCCGTACTCTTCCCTTCAACGTGTTCAAAAGAATAGTTTACTTCTGTCATGCCGCATACCAATGTCGATTAGGGATTGCACAGCAATCTAACAAAGCAAGTCAACACTCTTATGGCAATGTACAGAGTAAGATGATAAAATTAGATGAAGATTTTGAAATTCCAAATTGATCCCAATATTTATTCAAACCATGTGGTTCCACTCATGTTAAACGAAACATAATCCTTAATAAAGTTTGCTACCTGTTAATGCAAAAAATAAAATTAAAAATAAGAGTTATGAATAACACTCAGCTGAAATCACTTTTATAGGTTTTATCGTGTTTGACCCTGTGATTTGGTACAATTAGGATTTCCAAAAACACATTGTAAAAATTATTTTACTTTAGTACTGCTTAAGATAAACGTCTGCTTAAGATAAACTGCTAAAAGATCATCTAAGTGTACTCAACTGTGCTATTTTGAGACACCATGAATTTGGACTAAAATGCACTTTTAATGTACTATCTTTTTATTTTTATATGTATTTAGTTACCACTTGTAGCATTGTTTCAAGTGTGCTGAAAGATATGGTCAAAGCAGGCAAACTTGAAAACACAGCAAACTGAAATATCAGGGGCAAATCAACAACAAAATCCAGAAATAGGCAGAGGTCGGGTCAGGCAGCAAACAGTCAAAAATCCAAAGACAGACAAAGTCAAGTCCAGAGAATATACACAAAACAAACAAGGGCTATGCTAATTGCAATGCTACATGCCAGTGAAAGGCCTGCTTCAGAATTTATAGTCAACAAACAAGAAACAGTAGCAGAGAAAGCGATCACAGTTTGTGCAGAGGGACCTTTAAAGTTTAACCAAAATTATGTCACTATGACCCTCTAGCTATAAATTAATCATTGCATTCACATCTGGTCATGTTGAACATATCTTGGATTATAATAAACCACTTATAAATTGACCTGATTGACTCTGAATGACAAATATGACTTAAAAATATAGATATATGTGTTAAAAACTACAGCACAAAACAATATCTGTATAATTTAATTTAATAGTTTATCTCATGACAGCAATATGAAATAAATGACATCTCTTTTGTGGATCAGAATGTCTTCAAAGATTCTCTGTACTCTGTTCTTGAAGAGTCTTAGTAGCCTGTTCTTAAAGAAGAACTATCCTGAAGTAAAAGATGAAGTTCCATCTCTCTTCCTGAAGAGCCTGTAGTCCTGTTATTCTGTTTATGTTGAAACTGTATGATAAGGCTCAAACTTCTCAGCAAATTTCTCGAAGGTCAATGACAGACATTGATATCCCAAAACATAAAAACAAAGGAATAAAAAAAATAAGAATGAAAAAACAAGATTGCTTGAGCTTCGTTGGAATTGTTTTGACTCAAATATGACCTTGATAGATAAAGAAAGACCATAGAGGCCATTTGACCGACTAAACTGTATTCCTGTGAAAACTAATCATCATAGTCCCCACTGCATAATATCAGCATCATGAGGTTGGCCCCAAGTCACTAAAATACAAGGTTCTTCCTCATGACTCCTCCTTACAGCATTTCGCCAGTTCTCATTCAAAATTAATGAGCAACCTTACAATGTCTAAAATGTATGCATTTAATTTGGCCTAGTAGCTCTACATATCCTGCATCTGGCTAATAATAAACTGTTATTTGGCACAATTTGTCCTTATTTGTCCCCCCTCTGAAGGCAGTGTCCATGAATCCTAAACCCTGAATTTGAACCTTTTACATTAATATAAAAGCCTAATAAATGCAGTAAAATTCCCTCTTTAAATCAGAAACTGTAGGCATTCACACAGATGTGAACACACGTCAACATATATCTGCATAAGAAGAGTTTATTACAATAGGGAAGAGTGTAGTCTCAAAATTAAAGATGAAAGATGCAAAATAATGCCAGCAGAGGTCACTCATACTTCATTAAACAAAAACAGACATTTATTACTGATTGTTTAAGTTGCTAATAGTGGTTTCTAAGGACGTTGTTTACTGATACACAGAACTACTGAGTGAAGCAGTCATAACTGTGCAGTCATAAATATGTAAGATGTCTTGTCATCTGTGTTTTATTCATGTACACTGGCTTGATATATTCCAGGCCCAAAATTGAGCTAATAACTGAAAATGATTTTAGGCTGTGATTTCAAAATAATGCTGAATGCATTATTGTGTGCATAAAAATACAGGTTACTTGATATTTGTTGTATTTAACCAATCTTGTATTCTTAGCCTACTACATTAATTAATCTCATCATAATTATCATTACTGAAATTACAGTAAAGTGGCTGATCAGTGGGTAGGATTAAATAATTACTGTGTGAATAACAAGTGACATGACATTCAAGACAATCTAATTCTATTTCTTTGGCTAAGAATTACTGGTTTTCCTACTCTTGGGAGAAGCTTTCCCTTTTCAGGGGGTTAAAGAGATTAATCATTGTCAATGTGCTTTTTTTAAGACAATAAGCTACAGACTTTTGACAATACCCTACAGAGCACCACTTTGTTCAGTCACATCCCCTCACACCCCCACACCCCATCTACCAATGCCTGTCAAGCTGGTTGCTAGAGCCTGCCTTTCTAAAGGCACCCACTCTGCTCTTCCCTGCTTGACCTATTATTTGATATTTGACCACTCAGTTGCAAGACACTTGCACTTTGGAGCTCAAATGTCACTGAGGCATCTTGTCAGTTCATAGACACTGATCGCTGACAAGCAAATTTTCTTTTGTGTGTTACAGTGCATGAAATACTAAGGGGCAGTGGCTATGTCACCACAGGCCATGGTAAAAATGGAGAAGCAACAACCTAAAATATATGGTGTTTAGGTATGCCAATTTCTGTAATTTCATAAAGGTCAGTGGATAATCCTCAGACTAATATTTCAGAAGCTGAACTGAGGAGCTGAAACTGGATCTGAGGAATACTGTAAGTATATCTGTGTGAAAGGATGGGGCAATGTCTTTAAATATGTTTGCCTTGTGCAAATGGAAATGGAATTGTACAGCATAGCAGTGGCATAATTTCAGTTTTTTTTGTAGCTCCTTCAAAGACTGCAACTAAATTTGTGTCTTCTGTGAAGCTGACATGGAGAAGTGGGTGCTCAGTGAACCATGGCTTGGCTGCCATGAAATGACAGGAATCATTGGCATACATTTCAAACAGCTTGCTGGATCCCATTAAAGTGCCACACACTCCAATTTAAAATGGACAAGAAGGAATCCACTTTGATAGATTCAGACTAAAATGGATTATTGATCACCCGGCATTAATTGCAACAGAATATGTGTGTGTGTGTGTAATATATATATATATATATATATATATATATATATATATATATATATATATATATATATATATATATATATATATATATATATATGAGTCAGAATAATATGTATAAAATATAAATATAAAAATGTAAAAATCAATTCACACAAACACTTTATTAAAATACTTCCAATTCATTTGGCTTTTTCATTTAGTAAAACGTAAAAAAACAACAAAAAAAAACAAATAGACCAATAATAAGTTCCAAGTCATGTCAAGTCACCACTATTTATATAGCACATTTCACAAGGCTTAACCTTCTCTTCTAGCCAGATAAACAAGCAGTTTAAATTTAGGCGGCAGCAGAGTCAGATTGTGCAGAGGCTGCAAACTGATTTTCTACGCAGCTACTTAGAAAATTGGAGCTACATTAAGGGTGTGCTCACACTAGGCATTTGAACTTCTGCAGTGGATGTGCAGAACTATAATGTGATAAGAGCTCGCTCAAGTATTGAGGAGCTAAACCATTCAGGGCTTTTTAAGTAATTAACAAGATATTAAAATCTATTTGATGTTTGATAGGAAACAATGCATGTTGACAGAATCGGGCTAATATGATCATACTTCCTAGTTCTAGTAAGGACTCTAGCTGCTGCATTTTGGATCATTTTGGAGTTTGTTTATCAAGCGTGCAGAACAACCACCCAATAAAGCATTACATTAATCTAACCTCGAGGTCATAAACTCATGAATTAACATTTCTGCATTAGACTGCATTAGGAATAATTTGGATATATTTTTGAGATGGAAAAAACTGTTTTACAGATGCTAGAAACATGGTTTTCAAAGGAAAGATTGCAGTCAAACTAGGTTCCTAACTGATGATGAAGAATTAACATGGCAGCCATCAAGAGTTAGATAGTGTTTTGGATTATTATATGTTGGGTTTTTAAGTCCAATAATTAGCACCTCGTTTTTTTCTCAATTTAGCATTAAGAAGTTACTCATCATCCAGTTTTTTATATCGACTGTGTATTCTATTATTTTCTATGTTTGGAGTGTATCACTGGGCTATGAAGAAATACAGCTGAGTATCATCAGCATAGCAGTGAAAGCTCCTGATAAACACAATGCCTCCTGATAATATCTCCCAGAGGTAACGTGTAAAAACTTTTTGGTCCTAATACTAAACCTTAATGAACTCCATATTTCACTTGTGAACGATATGATACCTTCTCGTTTACTGCTACAAACTGACAGTGGTCAGATAAATACAATTTGAACCATGTTAAGGCGCTTCCACTAATGCCAACATAGTTTTCTAGTCTATTTAAAAGAATGTTATGATTGAAAGGGTCAAATACTGCGCTACAATCTGATAGCACTAATAAAAAGATACAAAGATTGAAAATCCTTGCAGATACCATTTGTCTCTAAGAATAATTATAGTTGTAAGGATACTACCTTTTCTTGTATCTTTGACAGAAAAGGAGATTCAAGATTGGTCTGTAATTTACTAAATCTTTGTGGTCAAGATGTGGTTTCTTAATGAGAGGCCAATTTGAAATACAGCCAATTTGAAGGTTTTGGGGACATATCCTAATGACAATGATGAATTAATAATGGTCAAAATGCAATACTGTGGTTGGAGTTGTAGAATAAGGTCATGCAGAAAAGGCATCAATGTGTGCTTAATTAGCTCTAATAAATGGATAGTATTCTAGTAATATGTTTTCTAATAAGCAACTAATAGGTGTAATCGTAAAATAAAGTGTTACAGAAGTTTGTTTGAAATTATTTGCAAATTTAAAAATAAATATATATAAGAAAATTCACGTGTACATAAATAGTCACAGCCTTTTCTCAATACTTTGATGAGGAACCTTCAAGTGTTTTGAGTATGATGCTACAAGCTTGGCATACCTATTTTTGGCCAGTGTCTCCAATTCTTCTTTGCAGTACCTCTCAAGCTCCATCATGTTGAATTGGTAGCATCAATTTTCAATTTTTTTTTCATTCTCTGTAAAGATGTTCAATCAGGTTTAAGTCTGGACTCTGGCTGGGCCACTCAAGAACATTTATCAAGAGTTTTATCACAGCCACTCATTTATCTTGGCTGTGTGCTTGGGGTTGTTGTCCTGTTGAAAGATGAACCTTGTTCCAAGTCTGAGGTTCTGAATCATTATCATTTTAATTTTTTGGTGCATCAAGCATTTCTTCTACTTTGAAGAGTCCCTGCCACTGAAATACAGCCCCACAGCATGATGATACTACCAGTACACTTTACTTTTGGGATAGTACTCTGCTGGTGATGAGCAGAGCTGGTTTCCTTCAAACTTGAAGCTTGTAATTGAGGTTCATCAAAACAGATACTCTAGTTTCTCAGATACTGATGGTTCTTTAGGTGATTTCTTTTTTGCAAATGCCAAGCATGCTTTCAGGTGTCTTCACTTAGGAGAGGATTGAGTTTATTGTCATAATGCCCATGTCCTTCTGTAGGTTTCCCTATCTCCACGTATGAATTGGAAGGTGGAGGATAATCAGATTCTTGCTCAATCTAACCAAGGACCTTCTCTATCATTTGCTCTGTTTGGCCAGGATTCCAGCTCTAGAAAAGAGTCCTGGTTGTTTTATACCTATTCCATAAATAGTCAAAGAGACTACATGCTTCTGTGAGCCTTCAATGCTGCAGAACTTTTTCTGCACCTTTCCCCAGATCTGTCTCTTAGATCTGCTGACAATTCCTTGAACTTCATGGCTTGGTTTTTGCTGTGAAATGCACTGTTACTTGTACCTTTACAAGTTACCACAGGTGGACTGTTTTTAGAATTTTGTGGAATAATCGATTTTACAAATAACAAAAGGTGAAAAATACAGAACAAGGTCAAACACAAGTAGATGACAGCAGTGGGAATAACGCTCGGAATTATCAGCCGGTGCAATAAGACTTCACAATGTGCTGGAGGCTGGTTGCAGCTTAAATAGCAGTCTTAACAAGGTACATCTGGGCAGGTAATTAGGGCTGAGTGGAGGCATGATGGGAATTGTAGTTCTGAAAGCTAGTACTCCGGGGAGGGTTCCCTCCGGTGGCCGTTAAAGAGAGCAACAGAGGCGCGGTTCATGACACATATAACATTATCTATAGAAACACATGCTAGTGATAAATCACCTGTCATGTATACTTTTATTGTATACATTATACTGGCTACTGTATACAGGCCACCAGGGCACCACATAGATTTCATTAAAGACTTTGCTGATTTTCTGAGTTAGTACTGGCTGCAGATAAAGTCTTAATTGTTGTCAATTTTAATATCCATGTTGATAATGAAAGAGATGTATTAGGATTAGCTTTCAGATATTCTGAACTGCATTGGGGTTAGATGACATGTATCATGACAAAATCATTGTCGAAAAAGGACCTAATCATTGTCGAATAGATTTTAAAATCTTGCCAATTACTTAAAAAGCCCTGAATGGTTTAGCTCCTCAATTCTTGAGCAAGCTCTTATCACACTAGTCGCTGTGTTCTCAAAACTCTGGTCATTTCATAATACCCAGAATATCAAAATCGACTGCTGGCAGAAGATCCTTTTCCTATTTAGCACCCAAGCTCTGGAACGATCTCCCTAACACTGTTTGGGAGCACACTCTGACTGTCACCAAGCCAGCAGAGGGAGCCCTGACCTCTGGGTGATCTGCATCCACTCCCTCTGCGACAACTTCCTGTTCCTGGACTATAAAGACTGCAGCAAGCCACTCACCTGCAGGTTGCATTGTTTCGCCTGTTTCATAGTTATATCGTTCGTGGATTATTGTTTCTGGTTTCCCTGGTTTTGACCCTGTCTGTTTTCTGATTCTCTGATCGTTTGCCGCCTGACCTGACCTCCGCCTGTCTCTGGATTTTGTTATTGCCTCGCCTCCTATATATCTGTTTGCCCTGTTTGACGCCTGCCTGCTATGACCATGCCTTCGTTTAATAAAAGCCTGCACATGGATCCGCACGCCTCAGACCGTTCATTCATGACAGAATGCAACCTCGCACCAGGATCCAGCGGCTTTTCACCTGATCCATGGCCAGGTAGGACCCTCGCTAGACGTTTATTGGCCCTCAAGCAAGGTACCCGATCGATTGAGGATTATACTCAAGAGTTTTTGGACATGGCTTACCTCTCTGACATACCGGACTGTTTATTGATTGAGTTGTATCATGAGGGAGTACATCAGCCGCTCAAATCTAAACTTGTTCGCGAGGGTCCACGTGAGTCGCTTGCTCAGTTTATTGAGTTTGGTTTAGTGACTGTGGGGTCAGCTTTCACGTTGGGTGTTGAGGAGGAAAAGGATACAGCATCAACTCCAGTAATGGCCACCTTCCCCGAGCCGCTGCCCAAGATGGCCGCCTTCCCCGAGCCGCTGCCCAAGATGGCCGCCTTCCCCGAGCCGCTGCCCAAGATGGCCGCCTTCCCCGAGCCGCTGCCCAAGATGGCCGCCTTCTTCCCAGAGCCGCTACCCAAGATGGCCGCCGCCTTCCCCGAGCCGCTACCCAAGATGGCCGCCTTCCCCGAGCCGCTTCCCAAGATGGCCGCCTTCCCGAGCCGCTTCCCAAGATGGCCGCCTTCCCGAGCCGCTTCCCAAGATGGCCGCCTTCCCGAGCCGCTGCCCAAGATGGCCGCCTTCCCGAGCCGCTGCCAAGATGGCCGCCTTCCCGAGCCGCTGCCCAAGATGGCGCCTTCTTCCCAGAGCCGCTGCCCAAGATGGCCGCCTTCTTCAAAGCCGCTGCCCAAGATGGCCGCCTTCTTCCCAGAGCCGCTGCCCAAGATGGCCGCCTTCCCGAGCCGCTGCCCAAGATGGCCGCCTTCCCGAGCCGCTGCCCAAGATGGCCGCCTTCTTCCCAGAGCCGCTGCCCAAGATGGCCGCCTTCTTCCCAGAGCCGCTGCCCAAGATGGCCGCCTTCTTCCCAGAGCCGCTGCCCAAGATGGCCGCCTTCCCCGAGCCGCTTCCCAAGATGGTCGCCGCCTGACCAGAGCCGCTTCCCAAGATGGTCGCCGCCTGCCCAGAGCCGCTTCCCAAGATGGTCGCCGCCTGCCCAGAGCCGCTTCCCAAGATGGTCGCCGCCTGCCCAGAGCCGCTTCCCAAGATGGTCGCCGCCTGCCCAGAGCCGCTTCCCAAGATGGTCGCCGCCTGCCCAGAGCCGCTTCCCAAGATGGTCGCCGCCTGCCCAGAGCCGCTTCCCAAGATGGTCGCCGCCTGCCCAGAGCCGCTTCCCAAGATGGTCGCCGCCTGCCCAGAGCCGCTTCCCAAGATGGTCGCCGCCTGCCCAGAGCCGCTTCCCAAGATGGTCGCCGCCTGCCCAGCAAAGCCTCCAGCGCCCGCGCCTCGTGCAAAGCCTCCAGCGCCTCGTGCAAAGCCTCCAGCGCCCGCGCCTCGTGCAAAGCCTCCAGCGCCCGCGCCTCGTGCAAAGCCTCCAGCGCCCGCGCCTCGTGCAAAGCCTCCAGCGCCCGCGCCTCGTGCAAAGCCTCCAGCGCCCGCGCCTCGTGCAAAGCCTCCAGCGCCCGCGCCTCGTGCAAAGCCTCCAGCGCCCGCGCTCGTGCCAAAGCCTCCAGCGCCGCGCCTCGTGCAAAGCCTCCAGCGTGTACTCGTTACATCATAAAAAAGATAATGACATCTATGCTAATATTAGCTTGTTTCTTTCATATTCTGTTTCTCAGTTTTTATCCAGATCAGATGGTGCATCAGCACCCAGAGATGACACCTAGATGAGCCCCTAGACAGTTCACCAGAGGCAGACGACACACACACACACACACACACATAGTGTGTTGCACACACACAAGTCTGTTGCACAATTTGCGTTTAAAATTTAACTAGAAATCAAGTGCTGGGTGTCCAGTCAGAGAAGAACTGGCCCCAATTGATTCTAGTTTCTCCCAATTCCATTCTGTGTGGATGTGGTTTTGGTTCCTTGCTGCTATCGACTCTGTCTTGCTTAGTTGGGGCACTTCATTTATAACAATTATCTTTGATTTGATTACAGAGAACGTCTCTGCATTTAACAACAAATTGTTCAATCTTGTCATTATCATTGTATTATCCTGTTTGATACTGTTCAGTGCTTTGATACAATCTGTATTGTTAAAAGCGCTATATGAATAAAAGTGATTGATTGATTTGCACAAGCACCTCATTACAACATATATTTATGTTTTTAATGTATGCGCCCTCTAGTGGGTGTAAAAATAATGACAATAAAAAAGTGTGTTTATTTAAATGCAATTTTATGGACTTTTTACACAGATCTCATGGTAATTCGTACATGTTTTACTATGTGTAATTAATACAAATGACCACACATAACCCACTCTTAAACCTACCCCTTACGGAAAACATACAAAATCACGATTTAAAGGGCGCAATTGTAGTTTACGCTCTGAAGGGGTCTTATTTTATGGATTTGGACAAATTACCTCTACGTGCATATTGGTTGGAGAACAGGTTGTAGCAAAAATATTTTCAATTTTAAATGTTATGAAGTATTAATAATAGAATTATGTCACTTTATTTTGATGGTCCTTTATGAACATTCTGTTGGTGTAATGCCCAGCCAGCAGAGGAAGCCCTCGCCTGGTGTACTGGGGTGCAACATCACCCATAACCCTCAAAGCTAATGAACTAATGAACTATCCCTTGATCTAACAGCAATGATAGACTCTAGAGCCGCTTTTGAACCTGATTGACAGTAGCATCATGTCAAAATTCAACATTCCCACTCAACAATGCACCCCACCTATTAAAATAAAGGCCTTCAATAATGCCCTCATCGATGAAGGAATCCTGAGCCAGACTCAAACCCTCAATCTACAAGTGGGCCTTTATCAATAATCTATCTCCCTATATGTTGTGGACTCCCCAAACATGAAGTAATTCTGGGATTCCCTTGGCTCTCTGTTCATGACCCCGACATTTCATGGCACCATGGTCAGCTAGTGAATTGGTCAACCTTCTTTCATAATCAGTTCTTTCCCACCAAAACAATACCTTGTCTCACGACCAGTATTGAGAATAAAGAAACTAACCAACCAGTTAATATCCCCTCCTGTTACCAGGACCTCTTCGAAGTATTTAGCAAAACCAAGGCCACGCAACTACCTCCACACCGACCCAGGGACTGTGCTATTGACCTGCTTCCCAATGCCATGCGACCTAAAAAGCAAAGTTTACCCATTCTACATAACTGAAAGCCAGGAAATGGAGGAGTACATCACTGAAGCACTTAAGTCAGGTTTCATTCGTCCATCTACCTCCCCAGTCGCCACAGGATTCAGGATTCGTCGAGAAGAAGAATGGAGGACTAAGACCCTGAATTGATTACAGAGGACTTAACAATGTTACAGTAAAATTTTGCTATCCACTGCCTTTAGTACCATTATCATTGGAACAACTGCGGGAGGCTACCATAGATATAAAACTGTATCTAAGGAGCTCCTACAACCTGATTAGAATAAGAGAGCAACAAGTGTAAGGCTGCTTTTCTCACCACCAAGGGGCACTATTGATATCAGGTCATGCCATATGGGCTAGCCAACTCCCCTGCCATTTTCCAATTTTTTATCAGTGTGATCTTTAGAGACGTCATAAATCAGTTTATTGTAGCCTACATCAATGACATCTTAATATCCTCCAAGTCAGAAGCCGAGCATATTAACCATGTTAAAACAGTCCTATCTAGATTTCTAGAGAATCAACTCTACATTAAAGCTGAGAAATGCAAGTTCCATGTCAATATCACCTCATTATTGGGCTACCACATAAGTCACCATCGAGTAAAAATGGATAAACTAAAGGTTTGGGCAGTGACTGAATGGCTGCAACCTTCCACAGTCAAGGAACTACAGAGATTCTTAGGCTTTGCGAACTTCTACAGACGCTTCATCTGCAACTACAGTCTGGTCACGTCCCCCCTAACATCTCTACTCAAAGGTAAACTGGTTAAGTTGAAGTAGACTGAGAAGGCTAGCCAAGCTTTCGTCACTTTGAAGGAAAGATTCACGTTGGCCCCCATTCTAAAACACCCTGATTCTGACTTACCATTCATAATTGAGGTAGATGCTTCTGACTGTGATATAGGAGCTGTACTCTCACAAAGATCCGGCCAATCAGGCAAAGTGCATCCATGTGCATTCTTTACAGATCACAAGAACCTAGAGTACATCAAGAGTAACAAATGCCTAAACCCACACAAAGCCCGCTGTTTATTATATACGGTCTACCAGAAGACATAGCAATCAAGGCACACAGTTTACCTCTCAAGTCTGGAGAGCTTTCTGCAAGCAACTTGATATTAATGTCAGTCTCACATCAGGATATCATCCTCAATCTAATGGCCAAATCGAACGCTTGAATCAAGAGATTAGTAGATATCTAAGGATGTAACGCCCAGCCAGCCGAGTACCTTTACCCGTGTTCTAGCTGTGCTCAACCCATCTGCTCTTTCTCCTCTCATTTCCTGTTTGAGGGCTTTATAACCCAAGGCCCTCCATGTGTTCAATGCAAAGCATTGCCAGTTTACCTGCCTTTCCGAGCGTTCTACCTGTTTATTATTGTTTTGCTGTTTCTCGATTCATGGATTTAGACCCATTGCCTGCCTCCTTAGTTTGTCTTTTGAATCTCCCCTGTACACGTTGATGGATTGGACTGCCTTTGTGATTCTGGCTCTCTGCCTCCAAGTCCATGTTACAGATGGCAAGTAACTTTGCACCTATATGTCAACTAACTTTCATTAGAGTGTTAGTAGAGTATTAGTAGACTGGTAGGATTAGAATAAGTTGACATGTTCTTGAAAAGTTACATACAGTCAGTAGAATGTCAGTAGGAATGACAGTGTACTTTTACTGTGATGAAACGTAATCATATTTACTTGTATACGTGTATATGAGAAATATGAGAGATTTTGATAACTCTGTAAAGGTTTTGTGGCAATTTGTCAGTGGTTTTTTGGAAATAGGTTAATTTGCTGAATCAATGATGTAACTTCTGTACTCTCAATTGTAAGTCACTTTGGATAAAAGCGTCTGCAAAAAGACTAAATGTAAATGTAAATGTAAATGTAACTTACAAAGAGAGCATACTCAACTGAAAACAAATTCAAACGCATTTTGACATTTTCTGGTAAAAAAATTATTAATAAAAATTGTTCTGTGATTTCATGAGGACATAAAGAAACTGATGACATAGCGTTCTCAACATTTCTCTATTGACATACTTACTGAAGATCATGAAATAACTATGCATTTTTCAGAATATATTTCACCTATATATTTCCTTTGGAATATTATATATTTATATTAATTTTAGTCATTTTAGGAAGGCCTTGACATCAAAACATAAAAACAAAGATTGTGTTTTTTTTTTTATTATTTTATTACTAACTGTCATGTCTTTGAACTTTGTTATTGTTTTTGTCATGTGCCATGTGTTCCGTATACCCACTTTAGTTAATTGTCTTTATTGTCTTCAGCCGTGTGTAATTTAGTGTTTTACCTGGTGTATTTAAGTCCTGTGGTTTCAGTTCTGTTTGTCCGATCTCGTCTTTATATGCGTGTGATTTTGTCCGCTCTGCCTGTCTACCTGCCTGCCTGTATTTATATTGTTTATTTTCATCTCTGAGTAGATTAAAACCCTTTATTTACCCTTATGATCGTTGTGTGCTCTCCTGCTAACCACACCCTGACAGAAGATTGGAAACATTCTCAGGAAACATTTCCTACTATCATTAGTCTTGAAAACAGCTGTGCTGATTAATTTTGTGATGAAACAAAAATGGTAAGTGATGAGACATTTATAATAATCAGAATTGTTTCTTGAGCAACAAATCAGCATATCACAATAATTTCTGATGGATCATAGGTCCCTGAAGACTGGAGTAATGAAAATTCAGTTTAGATAACAGCATAGAAAATAGTTGTAATAATTGTAATAAAACTGTAATATATTTCACAATATTAATATTTTTAATTAATTTTGATCAAACAAATGCAGCCTTGGTGAGAAGAAAAGACTAAGTTCAAAGGCCGTTACACTTTAGGTGTTCATTACTTTTTTAATAATTCAACGACCTGGAGTCAATTATTTTGCTTATACTGTGAATAAATGAATACAAATATGGATATTTAAAAATCACTTTTTGTCCAAATTAGGACCTTATAATATTACTTATCAAAAATTATGTTTTTATATATTTACTGTAGGAAATTTGCAAAATGTCAACTATATCGATCAGATGATATATTTCATGGTATTTGTCCAGTTTTTGTACTTAAAATGCTACTGTGAGTAGGATTATTTTTTCTGCATCTCATCCAATGCCTCTGTTGTTAATTAAAAAGTCATAAGAGTAACGCTAACAACATTAGCGCGTATGTTAATGTGTGTGAGACAGCGAGCAGGAGAGATAGAGTATGTGTTTTCCATACTTCAATCAATCAATCAATCATTTTTATTTATATAGCGCTTTTAACATAATAAATAATACATACATAATAAAACTTAATTTTGTAGCAATACACAGAAATGACCTGTCGTTTTTATCATATTGAGTATTATATTGATTTGTTTGACCAGTGCCATTGAGGGTTTTGGTTATTTTGCTGTTGTAAGACCTTTTAAATAGTGGAAACCATTTGGCGAAGTGATATGGAACTGCATTGAGGTAAAAGAAATACCTGGAACTATGTTCACTGTGCAGTTTCCTGATAACAATTGCACAGCTCAGAATGTTCGTTAGCCAATCAGATTCAAGCATCCCACACAGTCTGTGTGTAGGGCACCAACTCCCAGGGAGCACCATCCTAGTTGCTCAAAAAATAAACCTTTCATTCTATATTAATTATATATATACATACATAAAAATCTAAACATGAACATACATATTATAGAATTTATTACACTGACGTAGGATAACTATAAAAAATATATATATTTTAAGATTTATTAAAATTTTTAATCATATATTTGATATATATATATATATATATATATATATATATATATATATATATATATATATATATATATATATATATATATATATATATATATATACATATCATTGTATGTTTGTTTAACTTGAATGTCAAGTTTGCCGGATCCTTTCAATTCCTTGGTCACACCAAAAATCAGCATCCAATATCACAGTGTCTGACATGGAGCCCACAAGGAAAACGAAAAAAGGGGGCAGCCAAGGAATTCCTGGCACCAAGACTTGCATGCAGAATCAAGCTGACAGGAATGGGATGGGGCACCTGGTGATGGAGGAGGGTAGTCATCAATGACCTATGCCTTCATTGGCATTCAATTTGTTAAAATTCAACAATTCATAAAACAATGATTACCTCACAGTTTTTGAGCCAATAATCTTTTTAATGCAATGTCAATTATATAACATCTACTCTAGAAACCAGTTACACATTATAAGTCAATATATGTATGTATACCTGACATTGTCACTAGGCGATAATGGTGGCATGATATAACAGATGGGTCCTCCTGTAACTGTCAGTGTTTATGAAGTGTTTCACAGGTAAGGTTGCTAATTATGTCTTGCTGAACACGCTCTCAGAATCTCTCTCTCTTTAGTGCACGCATTGTTCAGTCCTCGTCTTTTCTCCCCATTCACTATGACAAACAATGACACACATTTAACACATTTAATCGTTCCTCTTAACAGACCAAAGAAATTTGCAATAAACAATATTCACACACAACCCTCACCCATTAAAAAAATGTATTAAATATTAAATAAATAAATAGAAGTGGTCTTAAAAATAGTTTTAAGTCTAGGGTATACTGCACTTTGATTCCACCTCTCTTACCATTAATTTAACAAACTTTCAAATATATCAGTCTGTTAAAACAATGTTCCTCTGCTCATACATAGCTGATTTTCACTACTAACTTGTAATGTTACACAGTATTCTGACATATAGGCATAATTACTGAGGCTCTATTGAATCACTTGTTAGACAAACCTTGACCTCCTTGCTGACTGTTCACAATACACTCTGTTCTATACTGAAAGAGTCAAGCTTGGGCTTGATGTATTGGTTGTGCTCAATCGATGCTGTCTCACTGGGAACACAGTAAGTTATGTTGCAGGTTTGCTGGATGCCAGCAGCTTTGTCCCTTGTGTGGACCTGTCATCCTTGTGGCAGTGAGTGGAACGGTGGATAAAAATCTTTACCAACCCTTGGATAATCAATAGCTTAGGGTCTATTATTCAACCTTGTATTGACAGTGTCTGGATGAGAATACAATGAGTGACAAGAGCAAATTGGAATGAACTCGAGGTCAGTGCACTCTCTTTATGTCTATCATTATACTCCTTGCAGTACTTCTCAAAGTTACTCACAAATGGACACAAATGTACACATTTTACTAAATACTTGATGTGAATGTTACGTTTACCCATGTGAAATGAAAAAAAATGTATATGTCCTATATATTATTGACCTAATATTTTTTGTGATGTCCTAAAAAAGGTTTCATTTAAATCTGTAATTTATTTAAATCAAAATTATTATTTAATATTACAGAAAACCCTATATTTTCATAGCTGCACTTTGTCCTACCACAACCTTTTACCACATGAGGGTGCTGTCTCCTGTAGTGATCTTGCATTCACCCTTTCAGTGATGACAATTAATGTAGTAAAGGGTACCCAGTCACCAAATATGTGATTTTTGGAAGCAGCTTTACAGAACATTTAAGTTTCTACATTATATTTAATAGTAGTGATGTCCATATGGCAAAACTGTACAGAGACCCATTGACCAAACATATAAGAAAAAAAACATTGTGATATACAAACATATATACTGATAGCCAACATTACAAATACATTATTGATCACTTTTATATGTCTTTGAGCGTGTGTTTGTGTGTGTGCACGTGTCATTGTGTATAGGTCTGGGGGAGGAAGCATTTGATTGAAATGGTATCTTGACAGATTTATAACAGATATTAATGTAATGAATTTTGCTTTCGCAAGCCTAGAGGGTAAAACAGTGTAGTGATGGTTGCTAGCATCACCAATGATGCTGTGATATTTTGATCGCATGTCACTTAATGTGGGGTTATAAGTACATCACATTAGAAAAATCTTGTAGAACCTCTTTCTTTTTCATCAACACAAGATAAACACAGGGGTAATGAAATAGATTTTAACAAAACATAGACAATAGTAATCGGCAACTACTAAATTAGCAACGTAAATGAAATAGGAATAAATAAGATGCATAATATGCAATTGATTATGTTGGATGTTGCTATGACAGAGCTATGTTATCTGGAAAGATAAACTGTTGCTACTCTGAAAGAAATGAGAATGAAGAAATACAGGAAAGTTTATTCATTATAAACTGCAGTATAATATTTAATGTAAATTTAATTTAATATAAAATCACACGTTATTAATAAATCATTTAACTCATTATTATGAGCCTTTAATTGTCTTCATCCTATTAAGAGCACAAGCACATGCATAAAGCTTGCCACAGTGCAAAGGTGTGTGCCGATTTTCGACTTCCTGCCAAATTATTACTCCCCTTATTGAAATTATCCTAACCCCTTCCCCACATCTAACACTAAACCTACCAAAACTAGGGGGTAATAATCTGGTGGGGGTCAATTTTGGCATTAGATTGGCAGAAATAATGATTATGAAGATGTCAGTGAAAAACAGTAAGGAGACATTTTAATATTTTGATCAGCTTTTGTCACTGTGTGGTTTGTGAGAGGAGCAGCGCAAGACAAGAATGCTACAAATAAATCTTTTAATCTTCCGAACACAAAATAAACAACATCCTTGCATATAGGCAGGGGTATAGGCAGGCAGGCAGGCAGAACATAAACCACACATATAAAAGACAAAGTCGGACAAACTGAATTCAAACACACTGGACTTAAATACACAACTTACATACTTAATAAAACAAGACACAGCTGAAGACAATTAGACAATAAACTGAATTTAGGTCACACCGAACACATGGCACAAGACAAAAACAACAACAAAGGAGTTCACATGTGTGACATATCACATATCACCCCTCCCGGAAGGTGTGTCCTCGCACTGAAAAAAAAAAACAAAACAAAAACAGGAACTTGGGATGAGGTTCCGGTGGAGGACAGGCCCCCAGAAGGGGGTAGGCAGACGGAGTCCAGGGAGGTGCAGATGGAGGGAGGAGCCATGGAGTAGAAACTATTCTGCCTAAAGAAGATGGTATAGTGTTTTTTCAAAAATGCTCTTGTACCTGCCACTTTTTCCATCAGCATCTGAACATCAGCATTAACATCCCATGAACATAACTGACACCACCTTGTTGAAACACAGCCACCTTGCTGAATTTAGTTTACAATAATCAATCAATCATTTTTATTTATATAGCGCTTTTAACAACACAGGTTGCATCAAAGCACTGTACAGTATAAGGTAGAAGAATACAATGACAATAAAGAAACAAAGTTCTCGCCATGGACATACTTGGCCAATGTTTTTCAGAAAAACTGCTGGGCCCTTGTGAGGCCAAGTATTCTGTAACAAGCTCAGCCTCTTGGGCAAATGGATATATTCCAAGGTTTTTATGATCCGCCCTCCAACCAGTAATCCCACTCTCTCCCAAAGCCAGCCTGACCACTAACAACTCCTAATCACCTATGTTGTTATTTCATCCAGGGGGACTTAAGTGGTGGGAAAATAAGGCACATGGATGCACCTTCCTATCCTGGCATGACTGCTGTGAGAGAACCTACTTTGAGAGACATCTACTTTGACCGCAGAGGCATCCACCTCAACAATGAATTGACGTTCAGGGTCTGGAATAGACAAGACAGAAGCAGAATGCAGATGACATAAGAGGCAAGGGGTACTTGTTCTTTATAGTGATGTTGTTCAAACTTTAATAATCTTCTTGACAAAGAAGATCCCAGCGCCTGCCAGGGATAAGAAGGGAAGGATGAGGCTGGCTTTGAAGGATTTGTTAATGTACTTATCAACCAAGTGACCCTTGGACAGATGCTCGATGGAGCAATCATAAGGGTGAAGTGGATGCAGGGAGGTGGCCCAGGACTTGCTGAAAACCTGGCACAGGTTGTGGTACTCTGCCGGCACCCCACTCAAATCAGCTGCCTCTGCCTGCCAGACAAGGAAGACAGACACAGGAAAAGAAGCAGGACCCAGACAAGAACCCTTGATTCACAACAATAATATTGATGAGGTTGTCATGTGGCAAGTCTTGAGTGGCCAGCTAATCCTCAATATCATCCTCTAACCCTGCACGGAACATTGCTTGGCAGGCCCCTTCATTCCGGTCAAATGAAGAAGCAAGTGCCTTGATTGTCACTGAGCGGCCTTGCCTGACAAAGCTGATCCCTGGCAGAGTGGTCAAACAGCCTCATCATCACCTGGCAGAAATCCTCAAATGATGCACAACAGGAAGCCTGAGTCCAGACATTTCCCAGTCACAAGCCTTGCTGGTTAGAAGCATCAGGGCAAACGTCACCTTGGACTCCTCAGCTGCATATGGACTCCTCAGCTACATATGTATGCAGGGCAAACGCCACAGAATAGTGGGACAAGAAGGCTTGGCAAGACTTGGTGTCTCCATCACAGGGAGGGGGGCTGTTGCAAAATGGCTCATGACGACAAGGAGGCCACCTGGGCAGCTTCCTCCTGCAGCTAGACAATGGCCCAACAATTTGCGCAGACAGGACTAGATGGAGCAGCTGAGCAGAGTCACTGATGTTAAAAGCCACAAAACTAAAATCAATTACTGTTCTTGATTGAATCACTTAGTACTCAGTGGTCCTATAGACTATTATAGACTAGATCTATTTAGATTTAACTTATTTTTTATAAATAAATATGTCTGCTTGAAATAATGAATAATATGGTTTCTAGAAAACCATGTTCTAGTTCTTTATGGTTATATTTAACATAATGGCATCATGGCATCAGTGTCTATCATGATAAAACCTTGAATGTCAATCATAATGATTAATAAATGCATTACTGTCAAGCTGTGGTTCAGAAAAGGAGTGCTAGACGAGAATATACATAAATAGACATAAATAGTCTTTTAATCTTCTACACACAAAATAAACAATATAGTTGCAAGCAGGCAGGCAGGAAACAAAACCACACAAAACCAAACAAAACCACACATATTAAAGACGACAATCGGACAAACTGAACGGAAACAAACTGGACTTAAATACACAAAGTAAATTACAGAATTAATGAGACACACTTGAAGACAATGATACAATTAACTGAAATGAAAATAGGGCATACAGAGCATGTGAGACAAGAAAACAACAATACAGTCCAAAGATATAACATTACTCCCCTCTCCCGGAAGGTGCGTCCAAAAAAACAAACAGAAAAAAAAACTTAGAATGGGGTTAACAGAACTTGAGAGGAGGACGGGCACCCAGGAGGGGGTTGCCAAACGGAGTCCAGGAAGGAACAGATGGCGGGATGAGCCAGGGAAGATACAGGAGGAGTCCGGAGCAGGAGTAGATCCATGGGATCCAGAGCACAGTCCAGAAGATCCATGGTGGAGCCGACAGAGGGAGGAGCCATGCAAGAGGAATGGCTGTCGACTCCATGGGGCCAACCAACGGCGGCGGAGCAGGTGGTGGAGAAACCAGAGACAGAGAGCCAAAGAGCCAGGGTGACACCGAGGAGCTGGAGGCCCTAAGCGACGCCACTGGCACCAGTGGCCGATGCGGAGACAGGGAACGAGAAGGACACCTCGGAGCCAGAGCGACAGAGGACTGAGGTGGACTGATGGGTCACGGTGGAGAGGAGGGAGCTAGGAGCCGATGTGGAGTCCAGGACTCGGAGGTTCATCGATGGGCTCAGGCTGCTGCTCTGCATCACGTTGAAGTGGTAACTTGACTTGAGTACTATTATTAATAATTAGTAACATTATTAATATTAGAAATAATTTCATGTTCAGCCTTAACCTGTGAATTTAATGCTCCATAACCTGTGAATTTAAAGTTCTATTCTGCTTTTAAAAACAATATTTTTCTTGTTTGTTTTTGTTAAATATAAAGGCCACTGATATTTGACTGTAAATGTCATCATCTTTCAAATAAAATCAGTTTATTTTAATTGATATACTTTAATGTGACTTTTAGATACAAGTTTATTTAGAAAATTAATCAGCTATATGTTAATACTCTCTCTCTTTCTCTCTCTTGTACAGAGATTTTTCAAAAGTGTTTTAGTTTTAATTTTATTCACATTTTTAAAAACATCCCAGCATTTGAGGTTGCAATGCTGCTTTGTTTCTATAGATGATACAAGACTTCTGGAAAATAAGACACACACTTTTACCTAAAGACTAAATGTAAATCTGAGCTGTTTCTACTGAAAAAACTGATCTTAAAACATATCAGAGCCTTTGTTTTGTCTAATATAAACACCAGTAATGCCTTGTTCTAAGGCTTGTTTATAAAATTGCTAGAATGTCCTAGTTGGACTTATCCTGGTTTAGGCTAAAGCCTATCTATTAAACCTGGCCTTAATTAGTTGCTTTATACACAGAATGTATTTTGTTATAAGATTTGTAATGTTGCAGTTTGATTCCACAAACTGCAACATTACAAATCTTACTTAACAAAATACATTTAGTATATAAAATGTGTTGGTAAAGTAAGATATCTGTTACACCAAGTCAGCAGAGGGAGCCCTTACCTCTGGATGACCTGTGATCGCTTCCTCTGCTGCTACTTCCTGTTTAGGGACTATAAATCATGAAGCAGGCCTTTCTCCTACATGTAGCTTTGTTGTTGTTAGCCTATACCTTGTTCTTATTTCTTGGATTTGACCCTGCCTATCTTTGGTTTTTGATTGTTTGCTGCCTGACCCAACCTCTGCCTGTTTTTGGATTTTGTTGTGGCCTTTCCTCTGATATTCCTTTTTGCCGTGTTTCAATGTCTGCCTGCTTTGACAATGCCTTTGACTAATAAAAGCCAGCAAATGGATCTGCATGCTTCAGACTCCTCAATTGTAACAGAAAGCTACATCAAACCAGGATCCGGTGGCTTTTCATCTGAACCATGGCCAGGTATGTACCTAGCTACGTAGGGTACTCGATCGCTTGATTATATTCAAGAATATCTAGACCTTCCTTACCACTCAGATTTACCAGACTATGTATTGATTGACTTCTTTTGTGAGGGAATAAATACACCACTCAGGACACAACTTATTTGTGAGGGTCCACAGGGGTCGCTTACATAGTTTGTGGAGTTTGCCTTAATATCTGTGGGGTCAGCATTCACGCTGGGTATTGCTGAGGAAGCCCGTGCACAAGATGGCTACCACACCTGATCCCTTAGCCAAGATGTCCGCCGCACCAGAGCCACTGCCCAAGATGGCCGCCACACCAGAGCCTTCAGCCATTGCGGATATCCAGCCCAAGTTCTCAGCCACCATGGATGCCTCTCCAGTATTTCCAGGCATTGACACCAGGGCATTCAGCGGGTAATATCAAGTCTGGCAGACCCACCAGCGATATCAGTGAGGGCATCCAGTATTGACACTTCAGCACAAGTTTGTGTGTTTGGACCACACACTTCTCTACCAGTCAGCAAATCCCACTCAAGTCCACAAGCCTGCTCCAGAGGACTTTTCTGTCCACATGTCTGCCCCGAAGTCCTTTCCTGACTCAAAGTCTGCTCCTGAGATATCTCCCGTCCGCCTGCTTGCTCCAGAGGTGTCGGCATCAGCTGTAGAACCTCCAGAGTCGGTACCAGATGCCGCTAAGTTCACTGCCAGTCCTGCCTCAGCACTGGAAACAAATAATGAACTCTGGTCTAGCCCTGCCACAGATATGGAAACAGTCTATGAATTCTCACCCTGTTCCTTCCCAGCTATAAGGGCCGCCTGTGAATCATCATCATCATCAATCATCATCCAGTTCAGTCATGGCTATGGAGGCCACCTGAGAGCCCTCGTCCGGCCAAGTCACGGCTAGGGATGCCGTTTTTGAATTCCTCCTCTGCCCTGTCATGGCTATGAGGGCCACCAGAGAACCCTCATTCAGTCCAGTTGCACCTAAGGAGGCTGCTTGTAAACTTTTGTCCAGCCCAGCCACAGCTACGAAGGGCGCCTGGGAAGATTAATCCAGCAAAGTCTCAGTCTTTGGGGCCACAAATGGCTGGTCTATTTTGTCTGTCTCTGCTTCTTTTAGGGCCTGGTCTCATGTATGCTGTCCTGGCCAGCCCAGTCCACCCTGGAGGGCTCCAGTCCCATCTTCTCCGCCTGTCTTTTGTGTCTCGTCCCAGTTATTACCCGGGGTCTCCAAGCTGCCAGATCCGCCCTGGTGGGCATCTGACACATCAGATCCATCCTTTGACTCAAATTTTCTGTTTTTTTCCACTTTTTCAAAATAGTAGGACAGAATGTTCCTGTAACATTCACAGAAACCCCACAATAAATTTAATACATAAAAAATGATGCTTTCAATGTTTACAAAACATTATGAAGTTAAATTATGAAATATTTTCATAACTTAATGGGAATGTTAGCAAAACGTTATTACAACTTATTTTTGTTAGTTGCGACCTACCACTGCCAGAGAGGGTGAAGGCTAGAAGGGATAGTGAGAAATGGCACTACTGGACATTAGCACATCAGTACACATATCTTTTGTCACACCAAATAACTGTTTTTGCTTTGGTTTGTCAGCATTTTTGCTGTAAACTACACTGTTTTTGTTTTGTTTTTAGAAGACTACTCTTAATTTAAGATATTGTTTAATTTTTTTTTGTACTGATTCAAATTAGTTTTGAATTTTTTTACCACTCTGCTCACCTCCCTGACTCTTGCGCATGAACATGCAGCATTTCTGTCACTCACGGCATCCTCTCTGACTGCGTGTGGGATGGAACAAAGTGGGCACAAGTGTGATATATTCTTAAGGAAGTTGGCGCTATGGTCCTGAACTCATCAGTGTCTTTACTGGGTGTTTTTTGGTAATATTTGCACTTATTTACATGCAACTGGATTAGCTATTCATATGTTGGACTCATGATTTTGGTTTGTGCAAGACCCTACTGAATGACACACATCAGAGTGGATTTAGAAGTGGGTTTAGGCAAAGTCAGCTGATGAAGTATACACCTGCGTATTCCCTGCACCACTAAACCAGATCTAATAAATAATCTATAAAGCTAAAAGAGCAATATTGCCAATAAGCACTAAATTATATAGCTATAATTTCAAAATAAATTGATTTACTATTTGCTACCATAGCTCTTAGAAAAGTATAAATTAGGCCTTGTAGACTATCCAGTGTATGACTACATAAAGCCTATAGAGTAGGCTATAATCAGATAAAGATGCCAGGACAACAGCCCGATACCGCTTAAAGGGCAAGAAGACGACTTTGGTAAAAAAATAACAATAAAAATGCAGTTTCTGTCCTTCACCCACCAACAGATTGACTCCTAAGGTTTTGGCCTGTGACTGCCATAAAAAATTCCTTTGGATCTCTGAATGCAGGAGCAGTGGCTGAAACAAAGAGAGATCACAAAGATTCGTCCAAATACATTCATAACTATGTTCTCAAACCTTATACTGATGCAAACTACAACACACACATATCAGTGACAGCATTGTGTAGTGCAACATCTTACACAATCTCAGATGTTAATGGACAAATTAATACATTATCTCTTCCTCTAAATGTGTTCATAACATTGGTAAATATATTCTGGTTGTGGTTTGGTAAGAGAGAAATACACCGGTAAGACTTTTCTAACTTTGTGTTTGGACTATGTAAATAAGTTCCACAGGAGGAAAGAAGAGGGGGCCACACCATGTCCCCGGTTCTGATGGAATCAGCCAATCACAGCATGGAAATGGAGAAGCGGCAGATTGCAATCTCCTCATCGGAAAGAGACAAAGGTACCCTTCCAAAACACACACCTTGTTCTCAAGGTTAGTCCTGTCTAGGAAAGGACTGAAACAGAACATCCAAGATTTGAATCTGAGCCCCACATGGGTAAAAACAAAATACAACCGTTGAGTCTCTCTTTTTTACACATTTTACCTCTGGGAGATATTATCAGGAGACATGGTGTTGGCTTTCTCTGCTATGATGATGATACTCAGCTGTTTCTTCGCAGCCTGGTGATACACACCAAATTGAGAAAATAACAGAATGCATAGTCGATATAAAAAACTGGATGGTGAGTAACTTCTTAATGCTAAATTCAGAAAAAAACTAAGTGTTAATTATTGCACTTAAAAACCCCACATGTAATAATTTAAAACACTATCTAACTCTTGATGGCTGCTCTGTTAATTCTTGTGCATCAGTTAGGAACCTAGGTGTGCTGTTTGACTGCAATCTTTCCATTGAAAACTATGTTTCTAGCATTCAATCAAACTGCATTTTTCCATCTAAAAAGTATATCCAAATTATGACCTATGCTTATGACCTCGAGGTTAGATTAATGTAATGCTTTATAGGGTGATTGTTCTGCACGCTTCATATACAAACTTCAGCTGGTCCAAAACGCAGCAGAGTCCTTACTATAACTAGGAAGTATGACCATATTAGCCCGGTTCTGTCAACACTGCATTGGCTTCCTATCAAACATCGAATAGATTTTAAAATCTTCTTAGTTACTTAAAAAGCCCTTAATGGTTTAGCTCCTCAATATTTGAGTGAGCTCTTATAACATTATTGTCCTGCACGTCCCCTGCATTCTCAAATCTCTGGCCATTTGATAATACCTAAAATATCAAAATCGACTGCAGCCGGCAGATCATTTTCTATCTATGTACTTGTGACATTGTAAAAAGAATGGCATCTACACTAATATTAGTCTGTTTCTTTCTCATTCTTTTTCTCAGCTTGTATCCGGTTTCAGATGGTGGATCAGCACCCAGAGATTATGTTCATCTGAGACCAGAACACACACACACACACACACACACATACAAAGTCTGTTGCACAATCTGACACTGCTGCGTTTAAAATTGAAATGGCCATAGGAGAACTGGCCCCAATTGAGCCTGGTTTCCCCCAAGGTTTTTTTTTTCTCCATTCTGTAGGGATGGGGTTTTAGGTCCTTGCTGCTGTCACTTCTTCTAGTGATTATCATTGATTTGATTACAGAGACCGTCTCTGCATTTAATAACAAATTGTTCAATCTTGTCATTATAACGGTCATGGATCTGCCAGGTTCTGCCACCACCCAATCCCTACGATCCCTGTCACCAGAGTACTAATCTGTCACAGCTGCACATAATCAGTCAATCACCAGCATTTTTGATTGACTGATTGGTATATAATACACATTATATTTGTTTCAAGATGGTGCCGCGAATGGCAGCCTCGGTGCTTCGCTCTCAAGTGCTTGTGTTGTTTTTGTTAGTTTTTCCTGTTTTTTGTTTATCAAACACCATCGTTTTTACCAGGGATGAACTGCTGAACATTCGGCAGACCACTCCGCAAAATATTTCACCGGTCTTTGATTATTCCGACGTCTTGTTGAACATCGTAGTTAGCGGAGCAGCGGTGCTGGTCAAAAGCCTAAGGCCGCGCAGATGGGGGAAACGGGCCGGCGCGCTTGTGAAACTCAGACAACGTGGACTCCGAACGCCGTTGCCCAGCATTCACCTGGCGAACCTCCGCTCTCTACCCAACAAAATGGACGAACTTCTTCTGCTTACCCGGACTAACAGGGATTTCTCAAACTCTGCTGCTCTGTGTTTCACGGAAACCTGGCTAAACGATGCAATTCCAGACAGCGCATTAAGTCTGCCGGGCTTTCAGCTGTTTAGAGCGGATCGCGTCGCAGAATTAACGAGGAAATCGCGCGGCGGCGGGACGTGCTTTTACATCAATGAAAGGTGGTGTACAGATGTAACTGTGTTAAAGAAGATGTGTTGCGCCGATGTAGAAGCACTCTTCATTAACTGCAAGCCTTTCTACTCGCCGCGGGAGTTTTGCTTGTTTATTCTGGTGTGTGTTTACATCCTCCGCAAGCGCCACGTGAGTCTGGCTTTACAAAAACTCGCCGATCTGATCACAGAGACTGAGCAACAACACCCGGACTCTGTTTTAATCATTCTCGGGGACTTTAATAAAGCCAACCTCTCACGTGAACTGCCAAAATTCAGACAGCACGTTACCTGTCCAACCAGAGACCGTAACATAGTGGATCACTGCTACACCGTAATAAAGGATGCTTATCACTCCGTCCAACGAGCTGCCCTGGGACTTTCTGATCACTGTTTGGTCCATCTCATACCGACCTACAGGCAAAAGCTGAAATCAGCTAAACCTGTTCTTAGGACTGTAAAAAGATGGACTAACGAAGCAGAGTGGGATTTACAAACCTGCTTTTCTCTCACTGATTGGACTGTCTTTGAAGCTGCTGCCACAGATCTGGATTTGAGCTCACAGAAACTGTAACATCATATATTAGTTTCTGTGAGGACATATGTATTCCTACCAGGACTTATTTAACTTACAACAATGACAAACCATGGTTCACTGCTAAACTCAGTCAGCTCCGTCAAGCCAAAGAAGATGCTCGCAGGATAGGGGACAGAGCCTTGTATAAGCAGGCCAAGTACACACTAGAAAAGGAGATCAGAGTGGCGAAGAGGAATTATTCTGAAAAGCTTCGCACCCAGTTCTCCTCTAGTGACACCGCTTCTGTGTGGAAAGGTCTGAAAGACATCACCAACTACAAGACACCACCCCCCAGCACTGTGGCAAATCAACAACTGGCAGACGACCTGAACAAGTTCTACTGCAGGTTTGAAAAGGAACCATTCTCACCTCCTGTAATCCCCCTCTCCCCCACACCTGCCCTTCAACTCAGCGAAGATGACGTGTGCCAGGTCTTCAGGAAGAACAAAAGAAGAAAGGCACCAGGCCCAGACGGTGTGACTCCAGCCTGTCTGAAAACCTGTGCTAACCAACTGGCCCCCATCTTCACTCAGATCTTCAACAGATCATTGGAGCTGTGTGTAGTACCTTCATGCTTCAAACGCTCCACCATCATCCCCATCCCAAAGAAACCCAAAATTAATGGACTTAATGATTTCAGACCCATGGCTCTAACGTCTGTGGTCATGAAATCATTTGAAAAACTGGTTCTGGGTTATCTGAAGGACTTTACAGGACCCCTACTGGACCCCCTGCAGTTTGCGTACAGAGCAAACAGGTCAGTGGACGATGCAGTCAATATGAGACTGCATTATGTTCTGCAACACCTAGACAGACCAGGGACTTATGTGAGGATCCTGTTTGTGGACTTCAGTTCGGCCTTCAACACCATCATACCAAACCTCCTCCACCCCAAACTAACCCAGCTCTCGGTGCCCACCTCCGTCTGTCAGTGGATCAGCAGCTTCCTGACAGACAGACAGCAGGTAGTGAGGCTGGGAAAATTCTCATCCAACACCCGCACAACCAGCACTGGAGCCCCTCAGGGTTGTGTCCTCTCCCCACTGCTCTTCTCCCTCTACACGAATGACTGCACATCTAAAGACGCCTCTGTCAAACTCCTGAAGTTTGCAGACGACACCACAGTCATCGGCCTCATACAGGACGGTGACGAGTCTGCTTACAGACAGGAGGTCAAAGAGCTGGCTGAGTGGTGCAGTCTGAACAATTTGGAGCTCAACGCGCTCAAAACAGTGGAGATGATAGTGGACTTCAGGAGGAACCCCCCTGCACTCCCCCCACTCACCATCATGGACAGCACTGTGGTAACAGTGGAGTCATTCAGGTTCCTGGGCACCACAATCTCCCAGGACCTGAAGTGGGACACTCACATCGACTCCATTGTTAAAAAGGCCCAGCAGAGATTGTACTTCCTTCGTCAGCTGAGGAAGTTCAACCTGCCACAGGAGGTGCTGAAACAGTTCTACTCGGCCATCATACAATCCATCCTCTGCACTTCCATAACTGTCTGGTTCAGCTCAGCTACCAACCATGAACTCAGAAGACTACAGAGGGTAGTCAAGACTTCTGAGAGAATCATTGGTACAACCCTCCCCACTCTCCAAGAACTGTACCTATCCACATTAAAAAAAGGGTTAAGAAAATCACTCTGGACCCCTCACATCCCGCACACTCCATATTCGAACTGTTGCCGTCTGGTCGCCGCTACAGAGCACTGGGTACCAGGACAGCCAGACACAGGAACAGTTTCTTCCCCCAGGCAGTCCATGTCCTGAACACTTGAGGACACTTATTTATTTAACATACAGATTGCACACAACACTGCACAAAAATAATTCCTGTTACACTTGAATGTTTATAGTATATATTTTTATTTTTTTTCTATATTTTTTATATTTGCTGTGTTGCACATTTTATTTTTTTGTATGTTGTACATAATTCTCTTTATATCTGTCTTGTCTTGTTATCGTGTTGCACTGTAGAGTTTTTGTCACTAAAACAAATTCCTCGTATGTGCAAACATACCTGGCAATAAAGTGATTCTGATTCTGATTCTGATTACACTTAATTGTTTATTAAGTAAAAACAAAACAAAAAACAGTGTAGTTTACAGCAAAAATGCAGATAAACGCTGCACCTGATAGAAATAAATGTTACTGTACACGATTACTACTACTAGTCTCTACTAGTTCATTCCCGGATCTTACAGCATGTTACAGGTGAACGTGAGTCGAGTTCCATGTCTCCTCACCTCTTTGAAGCCAGGTTTTGACAGCTGGAAGGTTGGAAGGTTCATCTGACCAGGGGAACAATGCTGGCTGGTAGTCCAAAATGCATTGAAATGGAGTCAGTCCAGTGGATAATTTACAGAGGGAGTTTCAAGCGTACTCTGCCCAAACAAGATAGCAGCTCCAATCCTGCTGATTGGCTTGACAATAGAAGTGGAGGAAGTGGGTAAGTTCCTAGTTGAGATGTTAAGCTTGTCCATTGGACTAGGCATGATAACCTGAGCTTAGGCTCACGTTTTTATTGAGCTGTGTGCATGCCATACTCGTGATGTGAAGTGAGGTCCTCAGTCAGATACAATGTCCTCTGGCAGACCACAGAAGCGGAAGAATTGATTCATTAATACCTCTGCCATCTCCCAGGCAGTGGGTAATTTGGGAAGTGGCACAAACCTGCAAGCCTTGCAGAATCTGTCAACAATGGTCAGGATGGTGGTAAAATTATTGGAAGTCCGTAACAAAGTCTACTGCTATGTGGGACCAGGGTCTTTGGGGAATGAGTAGTGGTTGAAGTAGACCTGCCAGCCGTTGGTTTGATGACTTGGTGATGTTACAGGTAGGACATTGTTGCACAAATCTCACAACATCCATCTGAAGAGGGTCGCAAGAATTTCTTTGTGGTGAGTTAAAGGGTTGCTGTGATGCCTGGATAGCTGTGGTAGTCTATGAAAGGACGAAGACATCCATCTTTCTTTTTTATGAAGAAAAACCCTACTAAGGCAGGCAAGGTTAAGGGACGGATGAAGCTTTTAGCCAGTTCCTCCTCAAGGTCCCTCCTTGGAACTCTGCTGGTATTACTGGGGAATCAGATTGACTGAATGGTTCGATTGTGGGGACTTCTTGATGCACAGAGATGAGGCAGTGATGAGTATGTTTGTCTCCCCATTGAGTGAGTTGTTATGAGACCAGTATATGGTGGGATTATGCTGCTCAAGCCAGGGGAGCCCAAGAATGATGGGGCATTGAGGAGAGTCGATGGTGAAAAGACAGAACTTCCCCTTATGCAGAGCACTGGCTTGAAGCATGATCTCCTGAGTGATAAAGCTGATCTCTCCTGATCCCAATGGGCATTCATCTAGAGCTGCCACTGCCACTCCGGAATCACATGGAATGAAAGAATGTTGTGGGTTTTAGCAAAGGTTAAATCCACAAAGTTTCTAGCAACCCCAGAGTCAATTAAAGCTTGTAAACATACATCATTAAACTTTAAAAGAATCTGCAAAATATGGGATTCTGGAGAAAGTGAAACACTCATTGCAGCCTTATTGGAACAATTAGGTTGGCAAGGACAGGAGTCCCGTAAATGTCTGTATTGCCCACAGTAAAGGTAAGGCTGATTCCGTAAGCGATTTTCACATTCCTCCAAAATGAGACGAGTACAACAGATCTGCATGGGTTTGTATTTGGCCGTGGCTGCTGAAAGTTCATGTGTCTGCAAAGTTGAGGCACCTCGTCGAGTCCTCATCAAATTATTAATGCTGTTTCTCAGGCTCCTTCCCTCCAGCTGGGTGTTCGAACACATATTTGATCTGACGCAGGAAATCGGAGTAGGAAGGGAAAGTAATTTGTCTGCCCTATGGTGGTGAAGTCTTCTGTAGCAAAGAGTCAGAGATGGTTGGATCCATTTGCTAACTCTTTATTGAGAATGGTCAGACAGGCAGGAGATCAACAACAGAGACAAGGATGTCAGAGACAGAGGCATATTTTTAAACAGTGTGAGGCACGAGTCGAGGCAGACAGCAATAATCAAGGTCAAGGAAGTCAACATTCGCAATCAACATCACAGTCATAAGTAGTTGGAACTACAGATTTGGACCTGCTGTTGGAAGCATAGTTTCTTGTTAGAAAGATATATGTTTCCTTGACCTTGTAGATATACCTTTCCTCCAGAATCTCATGAAATGTGGGGTGAATACTATACTGTGGGGGTAACTGCAGTTTGTATGTTACTGGAGTGACCTGTTCCAGAATTAATGAATGAATCTGGGACTTGACATATGGCAGGGCTGGCGCAGACGAATGTCCGAATGACCCGGCTGGTAGGTAGTGTGTCACTCCTGCGATTTGCTTGAGTCTTCTGCCTGAGCACAGCTCACTGCAGATGATGATGTGCATCGTCCCAGACCCTCTCGCTCACTCACCAATAGTAGATAGAGGGCACTTCAGATGGTTCCCAAAACGAAGAGAATAGTGGGGGCTGGAAACTGAGTAGGCACTGGAAGGGAGTCTAGTCGATGGTTGTCGCAGGGAGTTCTGCATGTACTCGGCCTGGCCCAAGAACTGGTTCTAGTTCTGGTGGCCATGGCAGAAGGTACACAGGAACCACCCAATCTCTTGGATTTTCCTCTCTGTCTGTCCATTTGATTGAGGACTGTAGCCTAAGGAGGGGCTTATGGTCACACCTAGGAGTGAGAAAAAGGACTTCCAGACCCGTGAAATTAACTGTGGTCCACAGAGCTCTTCACAGAGGACCCGGAACCCAACCCAGTGAAGAACTGAAGGGGACTGGCCTGGAAAAACTGCATTACTGGTCTGCTGCTCATAAACTTGGGTCCATACTGATGTCTGTCTGGAGCTCAGAGATGAATTCTGATGCTAAGGGAACACTGCACTACTGGCTCTTTATTATATTGTCATTAGGATATGTTCCCAAAATATTCAAACTGGCTGTAGTTAAGCCTCTTATTAAGAAACCACATCTTGATCCCAAAGACTTAGTAAATTTTTTGCTGAAAATGTTTTGATTTATTGCTGAAAGATGTGAAAACTCGCATCTTTCAGCAATACCTGACCTCAACAAAAAAAAAAAAAATATTCTCACTGTCTCTGTCTCACTTCTCCTCCCCTTGTTTATTCCTTCCTTCTGGCATGTACTAATTTGAACACTGCTTGTGACTGGGTGTTATAAGCACTTACTCTGTCTGTTTGTCTCTCAAAAAAATGAATTGCTGTTGTACTCTCAATTGTAAGTCGCTTTGGATAAAAGCTAGGATTTCCAATCAGGTTTTAGACCGTACCATAGTACTGAGACTGCTCTCATTAGAGTTATGGGATCGTGTTTTTTTCTCGTTATTAGTGCTATTAGATCTTAGCACAGCATTCGATACTATCGATCACAACATTCTCTTCGATAGACTAGAAAACTATGTTGGCATTAGAGGAAGCGCCTTAGCATGGTTTAAATCATATCTATCTGACCGCTATCAGTTTGTGGCACTAAATGAGGTGGTATCATATCGCTCACAAGTGAAATACGGAGTTCCTCAAGGCTCAGTGCTAGGACCATTACTTTTCAATCTATACATGTTACCTCTGGGAGAAATTATCAAGGTTTGACAGCAATCTTTCTTTCGACAACCATGTTTCCAACATCTGTAAAACTGCATTTTTCCATCTTAAAAATATATCTAAATTACGACCTATGCTTTCAACCTTTAATGCAGAAATATTAATTCATGCGTTTATGACCTCGAGGTTAGATTATTGTAATGCTTTATTGGGTGGTTGTTCTGCACGCTTGATAAACAAACTTCAGCTAGTTCAAAACGCAGCAGTTAGAGTCCTTACTAGAACTAGGAAGTATGATCATATTAACCTGGTTCTGTCAACACTGCACTGGCTCCCTATCAAACACCGGATAGATTTAAAAATCTTATTAATTACCTATAAAGCCCTGAATGGTTTAACTCCTCAATACTTGAGTGAGCTCTTATGACACTATAGTCCTGCACGTCCGCTGCGTTCTCAAAATCGACTGCGGGCGGCAGATCCTTTTCCTATCTAGCACCTAATCTCTGGAACAATTTCCCTAACTCTGTTCGGGAAGCAGACACACTCTGCCAGTTTAAATCTAGATTAAAGACACATCTCTTTAACCTAGCCTACACATAACACACCAACACACTTTTTTTATTCAAATCTGTTAAAGGATTTTTAGGCTGTGTAAGGAGGTGAATCAAAACCTGTTTATGCATTAAGACTGATCTGAGAAGGGATATCCAAAGGAACAAAAGGACTTCAAAAAGAGAGTAAACACCCCACCCCACCTTGTTGTGTTTATGACACACTCTTCACCTCTGCTCTTCCTGCTTCCCCTCCTTCTGCCCAAAAGACTTGGTTTAAAGTTCATTAAGAATAAGGCATTATATGTCATGTGTCTTATGAACCTATTGTTCTTCACCTTCATGTTTGGTTTCATTTGAAAGGTCTTAGTGTGATTGGTAAATTGGTCTCAATTTCACAGTATACTTATATTATGGAGAAGATTAAGAACTTGGTAGAACTGTGTTCTGCTGAGAAGGAGGTGTGTCCTCCTTTTGGGTCTCTGAACGTGTTCCAGCCAGGTGTGACGCTGGAGCACGGGAACCTAAATACCAAAAGGTTTATATAACTACATTTGGTATCTCTTTGTCTGGTTTGAGTATATAAGGAAAGTGACAAAACACAACAAGGCAAATGTTCTCATACACTACACTATGTACTTTTTAAAGACCAGGTATACTGACCTTTTAAGTTTGTTTTATTTTGTTTTGTGTTATTTTTGTACTGCTGATCAGTTGTGCAAATGTTTATCAATTATACCAATTTGGAAACTGTTCTTGCCTGGCAAAATAAATGTTAATCTTGGTTAACTAATAATATTGTCTGAAATAACTTTTCTAGTAGGTTAGTGACTTCTGAGGTTTTCTGCATTGTTGGCGTGCTAGGGTGAGTCAGATCAACGATCGATGGATGGATCTTGACTTCTGGCCACCAAATTGGCTTAGCATGCTTTTACATAGGGAACGCATAAAAAGTTCATTGAGTTTATTGAGAAAATGGCTGCATTAAGGTAAGCGATCTACAGGGTAGCCGCTGACTAAGACCTGGACTAGCCCAGATGTGTCATGAGTCTGTTCTGGCCAAACAAGGTCTCTAAGCGACCCAGACTCCTAACGAACGATAAGTCAAAACTAGGAAATATTATAGTTAATTAATGATCCAAATTTAATCACAACTAGAGGGATCAGCAGTTACATTTAAATATAATATAACTAAAATCACGAACGATTGGAGTCAGATAAAATTATGTGAAGGGTCAGAATTAAAATTGGAAAAGCAAAAGATTAATAAATATCAGTGATTTTTAAAGAAACGCAAGGAAAAGACCAAACGCACATTAACCTTCGACCATGGCCTCTGGATTTCATTCTTCAGGAAAAGGGGGACCCTTACAATGAATCTTGGCTATAGTTCCTGTGAAAACATGTTTTATAATATACTGTATGTCATCACAAATTTGTACATTTTTGCAGTAGAAATGTGTTGAACATTTTGAGAATGGGAACTGCCACAGAAATCATGTCTGTGGTAAAGGAGTACAGGAACATGTGACCACATAAGTCCCTGGTCTGTCTAGATGTTGCAGAACATAATGCAGTCCCATATTGACTGCATCATCCACAGACCTTGTTTTGTCCTCAGGTACACTACGACAGTCTTCCTTGGAGCAGATAAAAGACGAGGAGACGACGAGAAGAGGAAACAGTGTCCATGTAACTTTGATACCAGCCGGTGAGTGAATGCCAGAGGTGAGTATAAGTAGGGTGTGTTGATTGTGGGTGCAGGTGCGGTTAGTTAAAACTCAGGTGATGGCTCACAGGGGTGGTCCGTTCGGGATTGAGTGGGCGGTGACTGATCTTGGTGATTGGGACTGAGGGAACGTGGAGTAGGTGTGACAATTACAGATTAGTTTGTAAAACTAGGAATGGAGAGAGAGATAATTAAAGCTACTGTGGTAAAAACATGTTATGTTTGGTTCTGTGTGTTGTAAATTCCACAGTAAAACAGTTATGACCCATTCGATAACCCATATGATAAAAATTTTTTAAAAAAATTCTAATATATTTTAAAATGTATTTCAAAATATACAAAAAATGGCAAAACCACCTCAGGGGCAAATATACAATCAGGGACAGTCTATGCAAAATAAGAAGGACATTTAAAAACTTATTAACAAAGAACAATATACATTTAGTGTAAAATTGTATATTACATGGACAAACTGGGACAGATAAAGAAAACCAGAAGGTCACACAAGCCTAGATAAATTTAGCAAAAACACAGTTTAGGTCTCACAAAAGCATGTAGGAAAATGTGTCTGACTCCAAAGTTTAACTTTTTGGTTATAAATTCAAAAGGTACAACACTGCTCAGCACTAAAAGAACACCATTGCTGGGTTTTTTTTCTGTGAAATTTGAGATCCTCTCATTCATGCTGAATGCTGTTTAATACAAGGCGAGCCATCTGTTTCTACGTTGAACTGTTTTGAGCCTCCAAACTGGTATGAGAATTCTGCCTTTTCTTCTGAACAATGGGACTTATCAAGATTATCTTTTTCCTCTTGACTTTTCAACGAAGGATTCAAGCAAAAAAATGACTTTGTGGATTGCTCACTCACTTGTTGTTCTGTTCTCTTCTCTCCAGTAGCCATTTCCTTCTTCTGATCTATTGGCCTATTCTAAATGTTACACTAGTGCAATACACTATACAGTATTCACTACAAAAGCTTTCAACTGATTGTAGATCTAGAGTCTTTAATGCTCTTGATTTTCTTAAATATTTTTGATAGAACCACTCGTGACTGAACTGAACGAATCATTCAAACGGATTCACTGGTTTGCCAACTAGTTTGATCAAGCCTTCATACAGAATTGACTTAAAATAATGAATCATTTGTGAATGGGCATTGCATATTCCAGACATTATGTCTGGAATAAATAAAGGCATTTTTAACTGGTAATGCAGAGAAGTAAAAGTAATGTCACCCAGAGTAATGAAGTATAAGTAGATTTTTCAGTAAAAAAAATACTTGAGTTAGAGTAAAACCCACCTTTACATATAATCAAATTATTATTTTCCTCAAAAATTTATTAAAGCAAATATAACTCATTACTACCCACCCCTGTTCCCCATAGTAATAAGCTTGTTTCATATTTTCAGAACCTATACTTTCAAGTTACCTTCATCCACACTACAAGGACCTTATCAGTGCTCCAGGATTTCAGCATTACCCAGCAATTGTGTTTATTTAAATAAAATAATTAGTGGAAGACGTCACTCCCATTGGACTCATGACTTAATCAAGGGGAATAACGCTACTTATACAACAATAATTTTTTATTTATTTTTTCAAATCCATGACAAGCAATAATGCACATAATGTTTTTTGAAACATTTTATTCAAGGACTGATATTCTAAAACAAAAACCTCTAAATATTCTAAAAAAAATTAAAAAAATAAAATCATGGCTTAATGTCAGATATTAAAATAAGATAAACAAATACAGTAGTTGCAAGCAATCTACAACTGCCTTAGGACATTTTGTCAAGTACAAGCTGATTCAATGGCATTAATCATTTATGACAATGTTTCACATTAACACAGGACCAGACTCATGCCATTTCTACCCATTTTAGACAAATGGTTTTTCAGAAAAAGGCGATGGGAAAAAGAATATATGGTTATACATCAGTAATGAGTCAAGGTGGTTCAATCTGAACATACGTAAGCACAATTACTAGGGAAAAGAAATGTCAGTATCTATGTCGCTTGTTGTTAGGCCCATCAAAGTGTCCCCCAACTGGACTTCCTCTCACAAAACCACTTTGGCCAACTACACCAGGAACAGGACCTGCCCCAGCCATCATCGGTGAGTGCTGCTGTTGTTGAGGAGATTCAACACCAGGCTGCCCACTTACTGGGGAACCCATTTGAAGAGGTCCACCTTCAGAAAATCGATCATTGTGCTGAAAAATATGAATATAGGTATGGCATATTTGTATCAAGCATTTGTTTGGAATATGTTGCCATTTTAAACAGACCGTAATATTTTAATTAGTGCAGAAAAAGTAAAAAAAAAAAAGTCCAAAAATAAAGAACAAATCAATTCAATCAAAAGTTCATTGGATGGACAGGATAAGCAGTGGAGTCCAGGAACACCCAAAAGAGGAAAAAAAAGAATTATTCAGTTAGTTCACAAGTACAAAAAGATGCATGCAAAATCTTAAAATATGCATAGAATATATATACATAGATACTTTTATTAAATATTATTTTGTTAAAAAACAGCTTTATGTTAAAATGTAGATTTGACATTTTACTACATACTCAAATGAAGATTTCAATCCTAGGTGTATATGAAATGTATCCTGGCTCTTCAAAGCTTGGAAATGCTTGTGGATACATTACTTTAAATTGGCGCCGAGTTCCAGCTTTTTGGCTGACTTCTGACTCAATGTATTAATTAAGTTGCATCATACGTCGAATCTTGGTCAGCCAAGAACCCGGAACTTAGCGTTCAGCAGAACAAAATGGAAGTATGTTATTTACGTTATAATCTGAAAACAAAATAGTACAGGCATGTTTTATAAGTTAGTATATACAATTTATGGAGCTTCAAAATAATGGCTGCCATCCACAAGCATTACCACGCTTAGAAGAGCTAAAAAAAAATTAAAAACTCTTCACTGTTCGTCTGAAAGAAGAAAGTCGTATAAACCTAGGATGGTTTGGGAGTAAGTAAAATATGCTGTAATTTTTCATTTTTTGATGAACTGTTCCTTTAAGGGAGTGTGCTAAAAGCCTTTGGTGTTAAGACTTTGTAGCACTACTCAACTATGGTATTGGGTCAACAACAGTTCACTAGTAAGTGCTTTGAATTACCACCTAATTGCACTACTTTCGGTGTAACATTAAGGTAGCGTAGTACACATGCCACATTATATTGAATATTAGTATCAGATAATTTTACTAGTATGAATATCAGTAAATGAACAATGTAAATGAAGTATTTAAACACATCCCTTTGCACTCTCCAAAATACATAATGCTGGCTTAGCACTGATTAGACATTAAACATACAGTACAGTTACAATATTTGATTTATTTGTGTTTTTCAAGCTATCTCCTGGTAAAAAAAGTATATGAACAATGAAAAATAAATGATTTGATCATGTGATAAAAATAGTTTGTAGTATATAAACTAATCATGATTACTGGTTATTGTCCAATTAGTTTACAATAGCTGGTGTGAATAAATATAGATTTAAAATCAAAGAGTCAAGATAGTCTATGTATGAGCTAATGTTTTACTCAGACCCAGAATAAGGTGAGATTAACATCACACAGAACTAAACACTCACTACATGCAGTATGGGTTTCATTCATTCTTGAAACCAGAGGGCACAGAAAAGCGGGAAATTCTTAATATGAACAAATGTGTCCAGCAATCGCTGTATGAAAACATACAGTACGATTGCAACAATATCTGGTTTATTTGTGTTAATAGCATTTTTTTAGGTTTCTCTGATGAACAGAAAGTTCAGAAGAACAGCAGGTCTCTGGCACCCCCTGCAGGACTTTGTTGTAATGAGTAATGCACATTAGTACTTCTTTATTTTATAAAAAAAACTTTAGAAAAAATTAGAATTAATGAAAAATAAAAATTTCATAAAATAAGTGTGGAAAAAATGACTCACTTAGATTAGTCGATTAATCAATAAATTAGTCAACAGATTAATCAAAATAAAAATAGTCATTAATGGCAGCCCTAGTTTTGTTTTGCTGTTGTTGTTTTTTTTATTTCTATATATTATATATATATAAAAAAAGAACCTGGGGCCCGGTCTTCATAAATTCTTTATTAAATCTGAGATGATTTGAAAGATCTTCTAATCCTGATTACTGATCTCTGGCTAATTTGGTTCTTTAAGCGAATCTGAGCATTAGTATAAAATATCTGGATTAAGTCGTTTAAGAGTCCTGCATGTTCTCATGTTCCCCAAAAAGGGCAGATATATTGATACTCGAAACTACAATCAGCAATGCAGTGGCTGGCAGCAAGGTTGTTACAGAGGAGGCTCCCATACCACCTGACCTGATCTGGACTGTTTACTGGACTCTAATGGTAGCTGACTGCCCCGCTTGCCTGACTGTTTTACTATTCTAATAAAGCTTCATATGGTTCCAACTCTATCTGACAACAGAAGACAACTCACCACCCTAACTGAGGAACTAGTCCAAGCACTGCAGGAGCTTTGATTGTTGTCAACCAACATCACCGCTAGCCAAATGCAAAACCCAAATAACCCGCCACCAACTCCAACTCCCCCAGTCAGTCCAAGACTTACTTTCTCTGAAGAGATTGACGGGACTCCAACCAATTCTCTGTCCAATGCTCACTCTTTGTCAGTCAATAGCCTTGCTATATCCCACAGCATCAAGTCGCATAGCTTTTGTGTGCTCATTACTTAACCTATACTCCCATAAAACCACCATATCTGATCCCATGCAACTGGGATTCACTCACCTCACTCCTGAAGAAACATTTCATACAGAACCATTTTGCAGTCAATATGGACACACGAAGACCTCCTGCCCGATTTGTTTTTTCATCCAGTTCAAATGCCAGTACTACCAACTCTGCATCCAACTTTAGGATACCTATCCAGCAAGTTATTTAAGATCAATCAGTAAATACTACAGCATTATTAGACTCTGGGGTAGCCTGTAATTTTGTCTCTTACGAGTTCGCTTCTCAGTATAAGCTGAAACTAACACCTTGTAACACCAACAATCCCCCTGGCAGTGGAGGCACTAGATGACGTCCCTTCGGGAGGAAAACGTTCTATGACTCACAGAAGAAATCAAGCTGCACTTTGTAACCCTGCATTCGGAGCTTATCCGATTCTATGGCTCTGTCCCAAATGGAACACTTAATATGCACTTGCAGTCTTACGGACTTACGGACAATGGCCACCACTTGCTCACGTCTGTCAAGTCCACAAGACTGTAGGGTGTCCCATTCGTCTTTTTAGTGGAAGGGTACTTGTGAACTCTCCCTTTGTAGCTGCTATGCCCCCACAATTTGCAATTCTGCCAAGCCTGCACTGGTACGAGCTTCAGCTGACTTCTGTGAGCATCTCAAGAAAGCATCTCAACTTCCCACACGCAGTTCAATCAATTGTGCCACAGATTTAATGCCTGGCACCACTTCTTTAAAGACAATTTTTCCATTGTCCCAACCAGAGTCTGAAACCATGAAATGCCTCCTCCACACCACCAGAGGGATCCGTTACCTGAATATTAGTCATTGCCTGTCAAACAACAATTGCCATTATTACCAGGAACTGATTGCACACCTGCACCTCATTATCACACACATATAAGCCACTCACACACACCATTTCACTGCAAAGTCTTGATTTACAAATGGCTCTTATTACTAAACCTTTTACCCTTTGTCCTTGGACAGTTTTTCGCTGATCTTTGATTGCTCTCTGCCTGCCCGTTCCGGATTGTTTATTGGACTGTGGACTTGCCTGACTATTGTCTCTGCCTTGCCTCCACTGTTCTGTTTGCTAATATTTGCCTGTTTGACTATTCTAATAAAGCTGCATATGGATTCAACACAGTCTAATGAGTCGCAACAAGGGTAATGACAGCATATTATTAAACTGCATGATGGAGCCCAGAGAACATAGTAAGAATGTCCCTAAAAGTCAAGATATGGGGCAAAATACCTCAGTTTTTCTCTCTTATCACACATAATGCTCAGTGAATGAGAAGTTAACAGTGTGTTTTGTTGTTTTGATTTGGTCATTTTTTTCCAATGAGAATATTATGACAGCAGAACTGTTCTTCCCCAAGCATCACACAGTGACCGATTGTTGTTCGACATTAGTACCACAAGAGCAATTCAAAAGCATAAGGAGCCGTGTGCTGTCTGATCACTCTCATGGTACTTTGATGTTACACACCTATCGGTCACACCTATGATGAGAATCCACTTCAATTGAGCAAGCCTATTTATTCAATGGACCATTCTTAATGAATCCTTTACTTTACTACTGAATAAATCTGCCAGGGCCAGTTCTAGGATTTTGTTTTTAGGGGGGCTTAGCCCTCAGAGAGAACATTAGATACAATGATACAAATAATCTAAATAAACAGTATTTTACAATGATTATGAAAACTGTATTACAATTACCTATTAAAGTTACAGACAGAGTAATTACAGTAGTTACAGAGTAATAAAGTTTTTGCACTTTAATAAGACCAGGCTGGCATGTGATCCATGTAGTTTGATGCTTTATACAACAACAACTTTAAATGATCTTTTGGGTGTCATTTCCCAAATTTGATGTGAGATTAATTTACAATTAAATAGATTAATTAACAAATAGAAATTATTTATAGGTGTTTATAACACATGAAGCATATGGGAGATTGTTGTCATATGTACTACACAGAGTTTAATTTGAGTTTAACCAGAGGTACAAATGATTGCAGGTGTGTACTCACTACTGTTTAACTTGTTTGAATGTGAGAGCTTTATTCTGAACACAGCCACATCCTTAATTATAAGAGGGTTTGCATACTTATGCAATCACATTATTTTAGTTTTTTATTTTTACTTAAAAAAAAATTCACTTTGTTTTTTTTTGTTTTTTTTAGTTGTACAGGTTATAGTTTACAATAAAAGTGGAAAAAGTTCTGAAATTATTATTTATCTTGGTCTATTTTTTTCTTACATCACAGAAACCTGGCATTTTAAGAGGGGTGTGTAGACTTTTTATAACCACTGTATAAATGTAAATCTAAATATATGAATTATAAGTCTGAATATAAATAAATATTTAGATATAATTCTGTATAAGTCTGAATATATTGTTATGCCTAAATATACAAAACTAAATCTAAATTGTAGGATCTCAGAGTGAATCAGACCAATTAATTGTAGTAAATCAGCTCATTAAGGGAAATGCATATAATTACAACTATTTATAATTAATTGCAATTATTTATATCAGTTGCCTATAGTAACTGTATCATAATTACATTGGCATCAACAAATCTGTTTGTTCAGCTAACCTTCATTGTAAATTTATATAAACTCTAAAAAGTTTTGTTTGTTATATTTGTGGGCCACAGAAAATAACATCTTACAGTATCAATGCATTACAGCACAAAAGTTTATTAACTAAACGCTAACTCACATAAATGAACACACAAGCATAAATACCCTCAAACATGGGGAAAGTGCAAAGGTGTGATAGTAAAACATTAGGAAAAGCAGAGAATCAAGCAATGGAAAGTCAGTTAACCACCTGTAAACCATCAGCGCCGTTTATAATGGGGTCTACAACTAAAAATGAACCTCTGTTTAGTTTAGTTAAATCGATAACTAATAACTAATCGATATCTGTATTGACTCGTTGGTGAGGGTTCAGATGCAGTCTTGGATGAAAGTCTTGATGGTTTCAAGGTTTTGTACTTGCACTCACTTTCTTCTGGTTTGAAGAGTAATGAACTCTAAAGATGTCCTGACTCATGATGATTGAAAGTTTCTTCCCAGGTAGAAGTTGAAAAGAGCTAAGAAGGAGATCTGCTGAGATCCAAGGATCTTTGGTCGAATAGAAAGTCAAGGCCGCAAGGCCTGTCACAAAAACTTAAGGGTTGCATCTCCTCAGGATTAAAATGTGTGAAGTAATTAGACAAAAATGCCATTGTTGAGGACATTATGTGTCTTTCCAAGACTTCTACGTAGCAGATCTCCTAAGTTAAGTATAACAAACAGTTTGTGTCTGATTGGTCCAAATGCTACAATCACAATACTGAAACCTGAGGAGCCGAAATTCCATAAAAAAGCCCAGGACAAGACAACAGGATGTCATAGATTTAGACCTTAGCACAAGCCATCCTAAAAATCAATCACTCATATTTAATTATATTGCACTTTTAACAATATAGATTGTATTAAAGCACTGAACAAATTCAAATAGGAGAACAGAGTGATGGTAATGAATAACGACTAGATAATTGCTAGAAATTAAGTGCCTCTAACTAGACAAGCCAGAGGCGACAGTGGCAAGAAACAAAAACCCTATCTGTGAAAGAATGGAGAAAAAAAAACCTTGGCTCAGTTGGGGCCAGTTCTCCTCCAGTTGGATGCCCAGCATTTCATTTCCATTTAAAATTTCCAATTTTTGTTCAATGTCAGATTGTGCAAAGGACTTATAGTATATGTGTGTGTGTGTGTGTGTGTGTGTGTGTGTGTGTGTGTGTCTTTCATAATGAGCAACCCGCTTGCAACATTAATGCAAAAGAACACTTATTGATAATCAGCAATTAACAGCATGTATTGGTTAAAACACAAATTTAGGTTGTGTTCAAATCGGAGTTAAAATACTCCTAACATGATTCAAAGCATGTCTTAGACTACGCTCTTAGCTTGTTTTTTAGCTATCCTTTTTCTCATTACTTTTTGCGTTCATTGAGAGCCATTTCAGCGTGCTTTGGCCTGCACACCTGCTGCTCTTATAGCCACCATAAGAAGAAAACCCATCTAGAGCCAGAGAGAGAGACGTGCACTGTTAACCACATAATGCATATTTTAGGTTTCCAACACGTACTAGTACTAGTAAAAGATGTCTATGGAAACATCAATAACAATCAATTCAAATGTAATTTGCAGATATGATTTATATCAGATACACATAGTGTAACAAAGTATAGACTAAAGTATGCTATAAATCTAGCTGACAGAATTCTCTAAACTGTGACTCGGCAAACAGCTGTAGAACAGTGAATGGGGGGAAATATCATTATGTTTTTCAATTTTGAGCACTCCAGGCTGATTATAAACATGAAAATATCCAGCCATGGCTTCTCGTTTCACATAAATAAATATAGGAGGGAAAACAAAGCCCAAATATTACCGTGAGCGTGCATGTTGTTTTCTTTCTGAAAAGAACCACCACCAACACAGAGCTGAGAATCAAAAGGGTATGGAGTGATTCAGGAATGGTCTCTGATTTCGTCAGGTGTTCTCTAAACTCTTCAGGCATTATAGGAGCTGTTAACCCAGCAAATGGAGGTTTAAAAAAGTAGTGAATAAAAGGGTGCCATTATTTGTGGCCAATGTGCAGTTGAGAAAAACATGCTGGACATCTTGTTTAGACACATGGCATCATCTAATAAATACCAACAGATAAAGAAAAAAAAATCAATAAGTGACTAATTCTGTTATACATATTATAATGGACCATGTTTGGATCTTCCAACGGTACAATAATTCAAACAGAAAGCTAAAAATGTTTATATGTATACACATAATAGATATACACAGCACACACACCTGTATTATGCTGGATGTGATTAATCATTTGACTCACCGGCTTTATTAGCTACACCAGTCCAACTGCTCATTAACGCAAATTTCTAATCAGCCAATCGCATGGCAGAAACTCATTGCATTTAGGCATGTAGACATGGTCAAGACGATCTGCTGCAGTTCAAACTGACAATCAGAATGGGGAAGAAAGGTGATTTAAGTGACTTGGTTGTTGGTGCCAGGCAGGCTGGTCTGAGTAATTCAGAAACTGTTGATCTACTGGGATTTTCATGAACAATCATCTCTAGGGTTTACAGAGAATGGTCCGAAAAAGAGAAAATATCCAGAGTGGCAGTTCTGTGGGCGCAAATGCCTTGTTGATGCCAGAGGTCAGAGGAGAAAGGCCAGACTGGTTCAAGCTGACAGAAAGGCAACAGTAACTTAACCACTCGTTACAACAGAGATATGCAGAAGAGCATCTCTGAACACACAACACGTTGAACCTTAAGGTGGATGGGCTACAGCAGCAGAAGACCCCACCGGGTTCCAATCCTGTCCATCCCTTTATGACGACAGTGTACCCATCTTTTGATGGCTACCTCCAGCAGGATAACACGCCATGTCATAAAGTGTGAATCATTCAAAATGGTTTCTTGAACATGACAATGAGTGAGTTCACTGTACTCAAATGGCCTCCACAGTCACCAGATCTCAATCCAATAGCACACCTTTGGGATGTAGTAGAACAGGAGATTAGCATCATGGATCTAATCTCTGAGGAATGTTTCCAGTACCTTGTTGAATCTATGCCACGAAGGATTAAGGCAGTTCTGAAGGCAAAAGGGGGTCCAACCTACTACTAGTAAGGTGTAATAAAGTGGCCAGTGAGTGTATGAGGTAACTGTTTTAACAAGGTTTTTTAGTTAGCAATAATGAATACCATTAGTTTGTTCCTGTTAGTTAACAATATTAACAAATGGCACCTTATTGTAGCGTTTTTCCATATATACATTTATTTATTTACTTTTTTTTGCAAATAAAAACATGAAAACAATAAATTAAAGGAGAACTGTGGTAATGACATTGTGTCAGCAATGACACAATGTTAAAGTGGCATTAAGTCAAAAACAGGCAACCATGTTTTGTTTTGTCTCAAAATCCACCATTAAGCATGTTTATAACAATTACTTAAATGTCCTAATTGAACTATGGCCTAATCCTGGCTTAGTCTAAGCCCTGTCTGTGAAATCGGGCAGAAATATTACATGGCACAATTAATGGCACGACTAATTTCTGCATTTCTGTATTTCTTTGATCTTAAATGTTAATGAATTTGGTCTCATCTAGGGTTACAAACTGTCATGTCTCTTTACAATAGACTGAATATTTGTAATTTAATATACAGTAAAACTTGAACTTGTCTTTAACACAGCAAGGTTTTTACTGCAAATAAATTTGGTGCAGTAAAAAGGTAATTTTTTGACAATATTGCAGCTTACTGGCAGCTAGTAAGGTCTACTACATTAGTTTTGACTGTTTCATCTTATACATGAAATATTGTTAAATATAAGATGTTAAATATCCAAAGTTCTTTTAAATGATAGAAACTTGGTGGTGTGTCTGATTAAAACACTGGAAATGACTAGTCCTTTTGCCTCTTTTATTCTACTAGAAGTTTACAGTTTGCACAAAGTCTTAAGTTGTTTACTTGACCTGAGGTTGAATTCTCATGGAGCAGATCAGATTACAATGTTGAGAATTGGAAATTGACATGATGGACAGGATGATGCACAGGGTCAATGGGACAAACAGGATGGTCTTATGTCACTACAAATAATACAAAAAAGAAATTAACTCATACAACAAGTTTATCAAACATTAACAAACTCAATCCACATAATTAAATATCTAAACTATTCACAACATGCAAACCACATAACAGGAAAACAAACTTGCTTAACGCATACCAAGAAAAGACTCATTGGACATGGCTGGGCGCCCAGTACAAACAGCCACACCTCATGCAAAAGAACAAAGGAGGGAAGTGGAGTCTATTTATAGACCTACCTCAACCTGGGGAATCTGGGTAATGTAGTGCTCCCTATATGAGAAAGGTACTTTACTAAAGTTTCTAGGAATTATGGGAAAGGTAGTTCAAAGATTTATATTAGAAAAAAAGAATTATTACAGAGTGTCAAACTCTCTACAGCTGCCCCCAAATACAGCTATGTATTTGTATCATTCTTTCAATTTTAGGTAATGGAACTTAGCAACTGGGCGCACATAATTCTTTCCATTAATTGACACCTCAGCAATTCTGACATGTCCATCCTGACAAGATAAAAGACATACTACTCTACCAATGGGCCATGATGCTCTTGGAAGTTGAGGATCAATAACTAATACAACAGCAGAGTCATTTAGATATATTGAGGTAGAAGAATTTGGGGCTGTTGAACTCCTCCAAGAAGGCTCCCTAATTGCGCAGGGGCTGCGAACAAACCTCTCTTCACTGGCCTTCCCAAAAGAATAAAGGATACCCAAAACTGATTAACAAGAACTTGACTGTGACGCCAGGATCTATGTGACATTTAGAATTGATTTTAAAGAAGTTCAGTGTTAGCATTTATATAAGGCCTGAGGTAGAGAAAAGAATTCACACCAAACAAGGAGAATCTGTAATGGGATCAAATTCAACACTCCTCCAACTCAAAACTCATCTGTTTAAGGCTGAGCACCAAGTGCGAACTGTGCTACGCTTTTATTTAAACTGGCTGCTTTAAATTTTAAATCAGTGGAACAAACCTCTTTGAATTACCATTGTGTATGAAATGTGCTATATAAATAAACTTGAGCCTCCAAAATGAGGAGCATTGGGAGGATTAAACTTGAATTTGATCAGTTGATTTTCCAGCTTAACTTGCAACTCTGTAGTAAGGTTCTGGAAAGATTCCTTCAGTTCTCTTGCAGCTCCACGGAAATTACTTCCTTGGTTACAAAAGATCTCATACGGCTGACGTCTTCTAGATATAAAATGACGTCCACAGTTTAAAAAGCAAGGTGGATACATCTTGTAGTCTGGCACTTAAACAGAATGTCCCATCTCTTTTCTGTTCAATGACCAATCTTGACATGGAAAGGGCCAAAACAATCCATCCCGGGAAACCAAAAGGCAGGTTTGAATAACCGGAGCTTAGAGAGTAAAAGGTCAGCCATTTGAGGAATAGCTGGCTTAGCTTTCCACTTTCTACATTCCAAACAAGAAAATGGGTGCTTTTTAACAGCTTGTCTTCCTCTAGTAATTATCCAATTATCCAATTATCCTCTGGACCAGGATGGAACAGTTTCTCAACATAGTCTTTGATGATTAGACAACACGTCTCTGGACCTACTCATTGTCGAAATCATACTCTAGATCTAATACTGTCACATGGAATGGATGTTAAAATGGTTGAAGTTATGCAGCAAAGTGTTGACATTTCAGATCACTATCTAGTCTTGTGTGAACTCTGTATAGTTCAACCTGTAAACTCTGCACCTTATTACAAGTATTGTAGAACCATCACTTCCACCACAAAAGAAAGCTTTCTAAGTAATCTTCCTGACTCTCAATTCCTTAGCACATCCAATACGACGCAAAAACTTGATGATATAACAGAAACTATGCGCTCTCTTTTTTCTAGCACTTTAAATACAGTTGCTCCTTTGCACTTAAAAAAGATAAAAGAAAACAATCTGACTGATGAAAACACACGCAAAACTAAATTAGAAGTATTTCGTATTGCCTGGCGGGAGAGTATGCTGTCATACAGAAAAGCATTAAAAATTGCAAGATCTGATTATTTTTCATCCCTTTTAGAAGAAAACAAACACAACCCCCAGTATTTATTCAGTACAGTAACTAAATTAACAAAAAATAAAGCATCAACAGGTGCTAATATTCCCCAAGAGTATAGCTGCAATGAGTTCATGAATTTCTTTACTTCTAAGATTGATACCATCAGAGATAAAATTGTAACTATGCAGCCGTCAACTACAGTTTCACATCAGATAGTGAGCTTTAGATCCCCTGAGGAAAAATAACACTCTTTCTCCACTATAGGAGAAGAAGACTTGTATAAACTTGTTAAATCATCTAAACCAGCAACATGTATGTTAGACCCTATTCCATCTAAACTATTAAAAGATTTGCTTCCAGAAGTCATAGATCCTATTTTGAACATTATTAATTCATCATTGTCATTAGGATATGTTCCCAAAACCTTCAAACTGGCTGTAGTTAAGCCTCTTATTAAGAAACCAAATCTTGATCCCAAAGACTTAGTAAATTACAGACCAATCTCTAATCTCCCTTTTCTGTCAAAGATACTAGAAAAGGTAGTATCCTCACAACTGTTTTCCTTTTTAGAAAAAAATGGTGTCTGAGGATTTCCAATCAGGTTTTAGACCATACCATAGTACTGAGACTGCTCTCATTAGAGTTACTATTGACCTGCTTTTATCATCGGATCGTGGTTTTATCTCGTTATTAGTGCTATTAGATCTTAGCGCAGCATTCGATACTATCGATCACAACATTCTCTTAGATAGACTAGAAAACTATGTTGGCATTAGAGGAATTGCCTTAGCATGGTTAAAATCATATCTATCTGACCGCTATCAGTTTGTAGCACTAAATAAGGAGGTATCATATCGCTCAAAAGTGAAATATGGAGTTCCTCAAGGCTCAGTGCTAGGACCGTTACTTTTCAACCTGTACGTGTTACCTCTGGGAGATATTATCAGGAGTCATGGTGTTAGTTTTCACTGCTATGCTGATGATACTCAGCTCTATAGTTCAGCGCAGCCTGGTGTTACACACCAAATTGAGAATCTAACAGAATGCATAGTCGATATAAAAAACTGGATGATGAGTAACTTCCTAATGCTAAATTCTGAAAAAACAGAGGTGCTAAGAATTGGACCTAAAAACCCCACATATAATAATCTAGAACACAGCCTATCACTTGATGGCTGCTCTGTTAATTCTTCATCATCAGTTAAGAACCTAGGTGTGCTGTTGGACAGTACTCTTTCCTTCGAAAACCATGTTTCTAGCATCTGTAAAACTGTGTTTTTCCATCTTAAAAATATATCTAAATTACGACCTATGCTTTCAACCTCTAATGCAGAAATATTAATTCATGCGTTTATAACCTCGAGGTTAGATTATTGTAATGCTTTATTGGGTGGTTGTTCTGCACGCTTGATAAACAAACTTCAGCTAGTCCAAAACACAGCAGCCAGAGTCCTTACTAGAACTAGGAATGATCATATTAGCCCGGTTCTGTCAACACTGCACTGGCTCCCTATCAAACATCGGATAGATTTTAAAATCTTATTAATTACCTATAAAGCCCTGAATGGTTTAGCTCCTCAATACTTGAGCGAGCTCTTATCACATTATAGTCCTGCATGTCCGCTGTGTTCTCAAAACTCTGGCCATTTGATAATACCTAGAATATCAAAATCAACTGCGGGCGGCAGATCCTTTTCCTATCTAGAACCTAAACTCTGGAACAATCTCCCTAACTCTGTTCGGGAAGCAGACACACTCTGCCAGTTTAAATCTAGATTAAAGACACATCTCTTTAACCTAGCCTACACATAACACACCAACACACTTTTATTATTCAAATCCGTTAAAGGATTTTTAGGCTGCATTACTTAGATTTGCTGGAACCGGTAACACTACTCCTAAAATACAATGTACTTGTGACATCGTAAAAAGAATGGCATCTACGCTAATATTAGTCCTGTCTCTTTCTCAATCTGTTTTCACAGTTTGTATCCAGACTAGATGGTGGATCAGCACACAGAGATTATGTTCATCAGAGACCTGAAAACCTAGATGCGCCCATGGACAGATCACCAGATCCTGATGCACACACACAGTAAGTCATTTACACTACCTGACACAGCTGCGTTTAAAATTGAAATGGAAGTTAAGTGCTGGGCGTCCGGTTAGAGGAGAACTGACCCCAACTGAGTCTGGTTTCTCCCAAGGTTTTTTTTTCTCCATTCTGTATGCATGGGGTTTTGTTTCCTTGCCGCTGTCGCCTCTGACACTTAACTTCTAGTGATTTAACGTTGAATTGATTACAGAGACCGTCTCTGCATTTAATAAGAAATTGGTCACTCTCGTCATTATACATCCCTGTCATTGTACTTTTCTACATTATACTGTACAGTGCTTTGATGCAACCTGTGTTGTTAAAAGTGTTATATAAATAAAAATGATTGATTGATTGATGATTAAGCTGGAAAATGGATGCTTAGAGTCAAGGATGACTGGATGAATCATTTCCAGTTCAATGTCCTCTACCGCCCACTACAATGAGTCCTGTTTCCTTTATGAATTCATGAGAAAGTGTAATAAGATGACTTTGAGATTCAATACACTTTCCTTCCTTTAAACACTGATACTCAGAAGGAAAACTTTGTTGCTGGGCTTGTCTTAAAAGAAGGTTTTGAACAACTGTATTAATGACAGATCAGGTAGCTTAGTTTCCCAAGCCCTCCAAGCCTGTTGGATAGGACTTGGAATAAGAGGATCATCCCAATCCAGAGACTTCATCCAACATTGCTGTACAATGGTCATTGTACAGCAACAATTGCTGTTCAAAATCGATACCCCAGTGAATCGGAAGGAAACTCAAATCCAAAGCTTCTTCCTTTGAAACCAATCAGTCTTTACTGATCCAATGTTCAGCACTCTCAGATCTGGCCTCAGGAGTAAGGCTGGTTACTTGTCCACTGTCTAATTTCAAATCCTTGCATGCGGTCAAGATGGTTCTTTGCTATTTGCACATTTGGGAAACTCACCAGACAGTTATCGTCGTAGAATGACTGAGTTATTGATTTTGCTATATCTTCATATTCCTCTTGATAGTCACGGACATGCCTTTGTAAGGCATATGTTGCACAAGATGGACTACATACTGTGCCAAATGGTAGAACATGCCATTCATAGATGTCAGGTGGATTTAATCTCTGCATATTCAGCCACAAGAAACACAGAAGGGGATGATCTTCTACTAATAGCAACTTCCTCCTGGCCCAGTTGTGGACCAGGAGGAAGTTGATTGTTCAGTGACGTGCCTTTCCATTAATAGGAACAGTTGAAGACTATTCGTGGTTTCCCGTTGTGCTCAACAAGATGATGAGGAATATACCAAATTTCCTTGGATGAATCATAAGGTAGTTTGATTTTGGAGACATAACCAGCTTTCTCCAGCTTGACAATTTCTTGATCATAGACAGCAGCAGAGAATTTCTTTGGAGGCAACATTCAGTATATTTAAGGGAGGACATAACTGCATTTGGTACAGCGTGTATCTTAACAGCAGAAGCAGCACATAATAAGGGAGTGGCATATCTTAACACGCCATATACATCAACTCTTTTTGTCTTAGAGTCTAGCAAGTCCATAACTTCTTAATCCTGCTCAGACCTGGTGATGACTTTCTCATTTCGGGAAGGGAAGAATGTCTAAATGCCATAATTTTCCTCGACATCATGGCGAAGGTCTTCAAATGAGTTAGTCATAGTGAAAAGACACTGCATCTCAATTAGTGCAAGGAAATGTAATTGGGCCTTGAAGGACCCAGCCCAACTTGGACCCACCCCAAATTGCGACTGGGGATTTAGGTGGTCCAAAATGCACCTGGTCTATTGGATTTATCAGGTGAGGATAGTCTGCCCCAATAAGAATGAGTGCTTAAACATTAGAGAATGATGGAAGTGGCAGGTCTTGAAGATGTCTGAAACATCCATTTAGAGTCTCAATAGGATAGGTCTGTTCTACCAATCCCAACTTTGCAGCTGAAAAAGCATTTGCAATGGTATATTCTGGATTGACAATTGAAGATATTTCAAAGGTTACAGAGGAGCCTTTAAGTGCAATCGTATCTAGGTGTACAGTCCTAACAATTAGGGACTCTGCTTCTTCCTTGAGGCTCAGATAACCAGATGCTTGAGATAACAACATGGAGCATTCGAATCCATCATCAAGGATGGCGTATGTTTGCAAGGTTGCAAGTCACAGTCAATGGCTAGATTGTTCAACCCATATCTCCAGCATCTTCTGTTCTCTCTAATCCACTCATCCTTTTTGCTATATTCTAAAGCTCTGAAAGGGGGACACAGACCAATCAAATGTTGTCTACTGGAACAATAAGCACATAAATACTTGGAATTCTGCTCTCTCAGATTCTGAGATTGCTTATTCATGGATCTTGATATGACAGGATTGCTATTAGCTCCATACAAGACTGTTTGAGTGTTAGTGGGTGTATTGAATTGAGGTTTACTGGGGAGTGGTTTCAGAAACTCACTCACTTGGTCAGCCATTGCTTGACATTGAGCCTTAACTAGGTTGTAGCTTTGACCATTTAAAACAGCATGGACATAATGGGCAAAGTTGGTCACATGTTCTGTGGGCAATTTACCAAGCAATTGCTGTACATGTGAGACATAGGTTAGTTCTGCTTTAGCTTGATCTAGGCCCAAAGACTGGAGCATGCCAACCAAGGCTTGAACTTTCAGTGCAAAACTATTAAATGCTCTGCTGTCACATGGTCTTACCTTTGGAAGGACTAGAATGGCTTTAATTTCCCTCAAAACTAGCTGATGAGGTTGGCCATATTTCTGTTGAAGAGAGCCATACTATATGGTCTAGGATCATTTGCATAAGCGAGGGCTAGATTACGAGTAGGAGGGAATTTTAAATGATCCAACAAAATATGGTATTTGTAATGTTCTGACTCATGGGGTGACAATAAGTTAGTCAGAGCTAACTGCAACATAGCAAATTCTTGAGGGTCATCATTCACTAGCAATGGAAAGGAAGGTCCTTGAACACGAGACATAGGATAGGAGATGGCATATTGTAAACCATGGCTGTGTAAAATATGGCTGTGAATATGGATGAGACTGATGAGATGGAATTGTGGCTGCCTGTGTGGTAGGAACAATTGGTTGAATGAATGGAACAGGTGGTTGTACAGCAAGATTTCCCGAGTAACATACCGGTGGTTACTGCATGTGATAACCTACAGTAACAGAGGGTATATGGGAAATCTGCTGAGGCTGCGAAGGTAACTGTCCTGATGTAATCTGTGGTAAACCTGATGTCAACTGAGTAGGAATCAGTAGGGGGAAAGAGCTGTTTAGTAAATAAGCACCTGATTGCAGTGAAATGGCTGGCTGCATTGGCACCTGTGAAGCTTGAATTGGAAAGGAATGGGGATCAGTGGGATCAGAGACTAATGGGGCTACAGGAGATTGTGTTATAGTACCTGATTGTAGTAATAATGTATCATGTGTATTTTGAGGTGGACTATGTAACAAGGAAAAGGTGGGGGAGGCAGAGAACTAGGCCTACTCAATGGAAGTGGTGATGGAACAGCTAATGAATTACCATGCTTACATGTAGATTTCAACTTTAGTTTTCTTAATACATGAATACAGTTACTGCACAAGGGGTGGATTAACAACAGCATTCTCATCACAATCATCGGAAAGATCATCTTCAAAAGAGATCATCAATTAGAATGTTTAAAAGAAACAGCTAACTTTGACATTTTAGACATGATCTCACCGAACATACCTTTAACATCCATAATGAGCAAATCATGAGGAGACTGTTAACCTTGAGCAACTGAACAAGGGGCAGATCTTAAGGAACACAGATTTCCATTGTCTATTCTTTATCACTTACAGCTAAGGCTTGAGAAAGAGGATGTGCAGGAGTATATTCTCGTACCATACAGTCTGTAAACCGGGCAGGAGGACTTCTCATTCTTCCGCTACGTCGGACTGCAGGTCTTGCACAGTAATCCACTCCACCAAATTTCTAACTCTGGCTCGAAGGACTATTTGTTGAATATAAGATGTTAAATATCCAAAGATCTTTAAATGATAGAAACACTGGAAAACACTAGTCCTTTTGCCTCTTTTATTCTACTAGGAGTTTACAGTTTGCACAAGTTGTTTACTTGACTTGAGGTTCACATCAAATTCTCATGGAGCACATCAGATTAACTAATAACAGATTAATTAATGTTGAGAATTGGAAATTGACATGATGGGCAGGATGATGCACAGGATCAACAGGACAAACAGGATGGTCTTATGTCACTACAAATAATACAACAAGAAATGAACTCATCAAACTCTCAACAAATATACATATACCTGAAAAAAACAGTAAAATAGATTTAATTTAAAATGGAGTTTAAAATACAGAATTATTAAGCTATATGGTAAGGAAACAAAGTAAATATTGAGACAGAAAATATCTATATGTATGAAATATATCTTGTGAACAATGCTGCCCAAACTGTTAGCAATGTGCTCGCATGCTAATTCTATTTCTGTAAAAACTAGACTTTTTTTCTTTGATAAAATGTCCTACAAAAAAACAATAAGAACTCAAAAGTGTGGGACAGGTACATTTACTTAAAAAAAAAAAAAAAAAGATCAATAAAAAAAATCAAGATGTTATAAATTAATATGTATATTAAACAAAATAATGTCAAACTGCAATTAAATTAGTTTATTTCTCTTATCTCAACTTTGTAACCAGAGTTGCTAGACATGAACAAAAATGGTGTTTGGACCTATAAATGCTTAATAATTTTATATTAACCATTAATTACATAAAATTAAACATAAATCTAGAATTTCATAAAAATGAACTTGAATCTAAAATTTCACTATTCAGACTTAAAAGTGCAGTAGTTGCAAAAACAACCAGCTTTGGTGTTGAAGTTTAGAAACCATGAGTCAACTTTCATTTTGTGAACAGTACAGATTAGAGTTTTTAATTTATTCACCTTGCCCAAATATATACACAAGTTTCAAATACTATTTGCTCAATTAATATTTATAGTTCTTGTGATCCTAAATATATCCAAGATGGCTGTGATATGCAACTACTCACTTGACTGTTCGTAAAGAGCTTGATTGACAGGTGATCTGACCAATCAGTACATGTATGTTACACTGCTATCTGCCATTTTGCCCAACATCTACAGCCGGTCTCCATAAAAATCCATGTTAAAACGGGGTAAAAGATTGACTGAATTAAAACTTTTTCAATATAAGTAAATATAAAAATGTGGTTAGGTTTTGCGTGATATTGTTGGTTCTGAAAATATGTATGCCCAGAAGCCGCTACTGTATCCCTTCTATCTAATCACAAATCAGATTAACTTCAGTGGACTTAAACTTAATATGATGTGAAACCCATTAGAAATAAAATACTTTCTAATGTTCATTCATTTTCATTTTGTGTTGTAAGGGGATCAAGCAGTAAAAAAGTTATGTGTAGAAGAAATTGTAAACCTTATGAAGACAGTATGTGTTTACATGAATACTCATCAAGATAACCATACTGACATATCTTTGTGTGTATAAAATGTACTTTAAAAATTGTAACATGTAAAATATAATATTAGCATCATGCTTTTGTGTATTTTTTATAATAAAATTTTAACACACTTTAAAATATAATAATATTAGTGTAATTTAGTATATTTTCTAAAAAATATATTTTACAAAAATATACTTAAACTGAAGGTTACATTTAATTTGTATAAGTTTTACATTATTTGCAATTTACTGTAGAGATATTTATTTATTTTTTATATTTATTACTGTGTGCTGAAAAAAGGTACATTATTAAATAACCTGTTTTAAGTCAGATTTTTTGAGTAATTTTTACATTTCTTCTTGCTTGGACATACATTGCTTTCAATATTATATCACTGCATTATTATATGAATAATATTTTATTCTAAATTTTATGGAGAAATAAAGCTGAATAACAACAATTAGCATTGATATCTATATAAAGCTGCAAAAGTAAAATAATAATAAATGTTAATGACTGAAACCTTATTGTAAAATATGACTCAAGTTCTACATATTTTTCTCTGTGTTTGTTGTGTGTCTTGATGGTTTGGATCGACCCATTCATTGCTGTATCTCTTAAAACAAGAATGCTAGAGGGTTACTGTAAATGCATGTGCAACGTTCTCCTGATGCCACCGGAGTGGCATCTCAACTGATGGCTTTGGCCCTTCATCGCTGTTTGCAGCTATATTTATTATTATTCTGCAGAATTAATCAAAACATGCTCTCAAAGTCTAAAACCTATAAACTTTTAACGGAGTGCACCTGTTTCATGTACACATAGTTTTACACGTGTATACCAAATTTGGTATTTTCAAGTATTCAAATTTTCAAGAACTCCTCCTATAGCAACACAAAATTTGGTCAGCGAAGTCTAAAGGCCCTTGTGATGTTAAATGTATTTGAGTTTTTGTTGAAGGGCATGTCTGTGGCGGTCTGACATGAAAAAAGGTTGCTATAACTCAAACATACAATTTCAAATCTGCACCAAACACTACATGATTGACCTGACCTGAAGAGATCTACATGCCCTCACTATATTCAGCTACAGCCATAGTGCCACCTGCTGGCAACAGAAAGTCATATGTCTTGCGCTCTAACGAACTACTAAAGATTTAAAGACATGAAAATTATATTCGGTCAATCCAATCAAAAGCCCTTTGTGAATCCAAATGATATGGTGGTGTGACAAAGTTCGCTATCTCGCCATAGAATTTGTTGTAACTCTGTAAATCTGCCCAAGTCTTCACACAAGTCATGCCATGAACACATCTTAATATCAATATTCCATTATAATCATAGTGTCACGTCCAACCTTGTATCTTTGAAGGTCTAAACATGCATGAAAATGCATGAAACTCTGTACACACATCAGAACTGGTGAAATTTACATTTGATATGGCTTTCAGAAGTGGGTGTGGCAAAATTTCTTGATACACCACCTGTAAAATTTCAATGGAGTGCACCTCAAGCTACAGTTCACGGTCATGCACGAAAATCAGTACACACATGTAACACATCATTATCTACAAAAAGTCTCTTGGTACAAAATTTAAAACGGAAAGAGTTTGTGCCATTTCCAGGCCTTGTACTTGGAGTTTGAATAGTCTTGGATTATTTGAACATTCTGTCAATGCAAATCTATGGATTTTGTTTTGTTTTGATAGTCATTTTTAGGAAAAAAAAAGTTTGAGAAAACAATATGTTTAATTAATGAGTGTAAATAATTTGCCAAGCCAACGTAATAAAAAGTAACACATTAATAGCACAAACTATACAATTAGCAGATGCCAAACATTAATACATTACCATAACTCCATTATCCGGAATCAGGGAAGTTCCCATATTCGATGATGCATCTGGCCCCATGGCTCCAATGTGGCCTGCTATGCCCATTTGTGAGGGGTTACCACTAACCACAGCGACAGGGTTAAATGAATCTATGTGAGACAATGTACAATTGACATACACTGGAAAGTTTTAACTATAGTGCAATACAATATGATATAATATGTAAACGGGAGTTAAGTGTTCATTTAAATAATCTAAATAGTAATACTTCAATACATGCGATATACATGCAAATAATGCAGGTGATCTTACCTCCCATATTAATAGTTCCATGGGTCCCCCTTTCATTCATTCTCGTATCCTGTTCTCTCTGAAAGTGAAGACAACATTTTTAATTTTAAGATTCGATCCACACAAAACTAAAAATGTACCCAATTGGTTACACAAGCACACAAACTCTAGTTAGTTTTAAAACAAAAACCCATGTCTTAGACCCAGGACTATAATATTGTATAGTAGTTATAGGCATACATAATTCTAATTAAATTTTTAAGTAAAAGACATTTTAAGTCTCATAGACGCCCTTACCAGTCAACAACAGAGCTCTTAATCTGAATAACGTTAACTTTAATAAGCATTAATCCATGCATAAGAGCCGAGGGGTAAAAACTTTTTTTTTTTTAATTTTTACTTATTTTGTCTTCTTGGAAACATGTCACTTTCTTCTGTATCCTCTGAAAAACTAAACAAAAATAATAATCATACTATGTACTATATGATACAGGTAAGCAACATCACACAACCAAGAGTGATGTTTTCTTGACTATCAGCATGATTGCAAATGTGACACTGATTTTATGCAACATTAGTTCAATAAACAAGTTGTTAATATTAACTGACTTGCATTTAGACATATTATTAACCATTTTTGGTACATTTCTCTAACAAAATAGTTCTAAGCACAGCCACAGCAAAACAGTTGTAAAGTGTTTTTTTGTTATTGAATTATTCAGCGCTTTTGAATGAATCGAGTCAATGATTCAGTGAGCCATTTATAAAAAGAAATCATTTTGTACTAAGAAATCAACTGAGCCTGATGGTATTTTAGAGTTAACCCTGGCATGGTGCCCAATTTTCACTTGACAATCATATGGTCCCAACTGTTATGGAAAAAATCCATGACACATGACACCTGTTCCTAAAAAATCTGGTGCTTCTAATAACAATGATTTTGGACAAGCCACTATAACATCTGTTGTTTCTGAAATGTTTAAAGTAAATACGTTGTGTCTAAACTGAAAAGCAATGTTAGTTTACTGTTGGATCCTTTCCAGTTGCTCCTAAGAAGAGAGGAGGGACTGTTGATGCTGTCATCACTGCTGTTCACTTGACTTGAACATTTAGAGAACACCAATGCTTATGTACGGTTACTTTTTGGGGATTTTAGTACAGCTTTTAATAAGCTTCAGCCAGAGTTCTTCTTGGATAAGCTTGTAAAAACTTAACATTAATCCTTTTATTATTAAGTGTCTTTTTTCCATCTTAACAAATCATACTTAATGTATTAAAGTGCCCCTCAAGGTTGTGTAAAAATACTCTGATGACACTTTAGTACTTTTAAGAAAGAATCAGGATATAAAAGAATTAGAAACTGAAATTAAAAACTACAAAGCAGTGATGTGATGTAAATCACCGTAATGGCGGTAGCGATTTATTTTACAGTATGTGTACTTCTCTGATACACAGTAAATATCTTGTACCAACAGAGTGCTAACACAAGGTACTTACCTGAAGTGTATGTAAATGTAACAAATAAGAAACACGGCTGTATTTAAAAATTCATGCACGGCTTGACAGTCGCCAACTCGCCAAATGTGTGTGGATTACTTTAATGCTTGTTTGAGACAAGTAGAATTTCAAGAAATAGAGTAGTTTTTTTGAACGGGCAAGTAAAAGAAGAGAACTTTATTTGCCCGACCAAACAACTAATCTGATTAAAACATCTTACTGCTTAGTTTAGTACTTGAATTTGAATTTATTGAAAGGATATAATGCTAGCCATTTTCGCTTCACTTGGTTAATGAGAATAGTTCCAAATAAAGATCACAGCAGAACATGTTGTGCACAGCTGTGTTTTGCTAATGAATGATTCATGTTTTTGAATATTTAATCATTTGAGTCAGTGATTCAGTAGTCTGTTCATTAGAACAGGCACTTGCTTCATACTTGAATGAATCAGGCATCTAAACAAATCTTTTGAAAGCTTCAATGACTCATTAATTAATATTCATTAGAGATGTCGTTAAAGATGCTACCACCTACTGGCGGTTTAGATACATTTTGTAGATACTGATCTCATATGAAGGGTAACAGATATATATTATCTTTTTATATTAAGTAAAAATTATTAACAAAATGTCAAAAAATATAATGAAAGATTTTGATTTCATTTAATATGGTAAGGGAAAAACTCTTTCCCCGCCAGCATTTTATAAAAAAGTTACCTGCCACCACAAGCATTTTTTATTATTTTTACCTAAATTTTACGGCCTTCAAGAATGTTTTCTGCTATGCATATATGTATGCATACAGGTGCTGGTCATATAATTAGAATATCATCAAAAAGTTGATTTATTTCACTAATTCCATTCAAAAAGTGAAACTTCTATATTATTTTCATTCATTACACACAGACTGATATATTTCAAATGTTTATTTCTTTAAATGTTGATGATTATAACTGACACCTAATGAAAACCCCAAATTCAGTATCTCAGAAAATTAGATTATTGTGAAAATATTAAAGACAGCTGGTGCCACACTCTATTCAGCTAATTACCTTAAAATACCTGCAAATGGTCTCTCAGTCTAGTTCTGTAAGCTATACAATCATGGGGAAGACTGCTGACTTGACAGTTGTCCAAAAGACGACCATTTACACCTTGCACAAGGAGGGCAAGACACAAAAGGTTTGCAAAGGAGGCTGCTTCTTCACAGAGCTCTGTGTCCAAGCACATTAATAGAGAGGCGAAAGGAAAAGAAAAGATGTGATAGAAAAAAGGTGGACAAGCAAAAGGGATAACCGTACCCTGGAGAGGATTGTGAAGCAAAACCCATTCAAAAATGTGGGGGAGATTCACAAAGAGTGGACTGCAGCTGGAGTCAGTGCTTCAAGAACCACTATGCTCATGCAAGACATGGTTTTCAGCTGTCGCATTCCTTGTGTCAAGACACTCTTGAACAACAGACAGCGTCAGAAGCGTCTCGCCTGGGCTAAAGACAAAGAGGACTGGACTGCTGCTGAGTGATCAAAGCTATGTTCTCTGATGAAAGTAAACTTCGCATTTCCTTTGAAAATCAGGGTCCCAGAGTCTGGAGGAAGAGAAGAGAGGCACAGAATCCATGTTGCTTGAGGTCCAGTGTAAAGTTTCCACAGTCAGTGATGGTTTGGGGTGCCATGTCATCTCCTGGTGTTGTTCCACTTTGTTTTCTGAGGTCCAAGGTCAACGCAGCCGTATTCCAGGAAGTTTTAGAGTACTTCATGCTTCCTGCTGCTGACCAACTTTATGGAGATGCAGATTTAATTTTCCAACAAGACTTGGCACCTGCACACCGTGCCAAAGCTACCAGTACCTGGTTTAAGACCATGGTATCTCTGTTCTTAATTGGTCAGCAAACTCATCTGCTTCACCTGTTTTGTGAAGAGGAAGATGTGATATGCCAGACTCAACAATGCAGAAGAGCTGAAGGCCACTATCAGAGCAACCTGGGCTCTCCTAACACCTGAAGAGTGCCACAGACTGATCCACTCCACGCAGCATTGCTGCAGTAATTCAGGCAAAAGTAAGTACATGCAATACATAGAAGTAAACATCTGAAATTTATCAGTCTGTGGGTAATGTAATGATGAATATAATATACAAGTATACAATTGATATAATATACAAAATATCACTTTTTGAATGGAATAGGTGAAATCAATTTTTTGATGACATTCCAATTATATAACAAACACCTGTATATATGAAATGTCATGCCTCACTCATTACAGCTTGTAAGTACTAAATATTTAAGTATGTTTGTGTACAGTATGTATGTTAAGCACAGTACGTCTCTTGTTTGTTACCACATAATAGCACATTTTTCTGAAGGTACTACAAATTTACCATGTACATATTAGTATGTACAGTAAGTCTTATTAGTACAGTAAGTGTTTTAGTTACCATATACAGATACTGTAAGGGCGTGCCTGTGTGTAACCACTTCTCCTTAAGTACTATATATTTACCATTTACATACATTAAGTCAAGTGTCTAGTTACAATGTATGGGCACTACCAATAAGTGACTGTTCTTGTCTGTATGTACAAATTAATTACCATGCATGTACAGCCATGTTTCTTATTTATTACCATGAACACACTTTTCAGGTAAGTACCTTTTGATACCACTCACTTGCCTGAAGGTACAATATATTTACCATGTATGTATCAGAGACGAACACCGTACTGTAAAATGAAGTGCTACACTATAATTTTTTTAAGAAGATTCATGTTGGTCAGAGTTAGTCATGAAATCATGTTGCTGTTTCACCAAGCAGTATTGGGAAGCTTACTAAACTATGGAATGCAGGCTTGGTATGGCAATCTTTCAGTACAATCAAAATCTCAGCTGGTACGTCTTATTGAAGTTGCTATAAAAGGCATAGACGTAAGCGAGTATATATCCCTATAATTCATTTATGAGTCATTCGTTTTTAAGAATGTGTAAGCAATAGTAAGTGTATATCAATCATTGCCATAAGGAAAGTGCTGTAGAGTTCCATTATGTAGAAGTAATCGCTATAACAATTTATACCAGTATCTATTAGGATTTGAAATAGTAAATTGTAGTGAACTGTGGTGATATTTTAACTAACAAAGTGTTGTTGTTTTGTGTGGATGTTGTGTATTGCTGCAGCTTGTCCAAGACAAACTCTAACCCTACCTTTAACTCTTTAAAGACTTGTTATTTGCTTCATTTATACAAAAAAATATTTTATAACATCATTTATGCCTTAGTAATTTTATTGTGTAAATGCATTTATGGAACCTCAACTCATCATTAAACAGTCAATGTATATACATGGTATTTTTGATGCAGCTTCTTTGTTTCCTTATTTCATATGAATGGTGAACTGTACAGTGTCTTATTATTCTAACAGAATGTACAGGTGTATCTGAAATAATTAGAATATCATGAATTGAATCATGAAATTGTTTCTCTTTTTGAAAGTTTTGAACTGAAAATATTTGAATATTTACATTTGACTTCCATTAAAAACAACATGAATGACCACAAACTTGAGAATACTGCCCAAAGACATTTCTAACACAATTCCAAAGGACCCAACAATACAGACTGATGGCTTTACGGTGCCTCATAAGGCTGATCGCTTCCAAGCCTCCCCTCATTGATGCTGGAGTTTGTACTAAAGAAGCCCCAAACAATTGTTGACTGATATTAGGAAATATTCTAATATTTTGAGATACTGGATTTTTGACTTTCATGAGCTCTAAGCTATAATCATCCAAAGGTAAATAAGTACATACAAAATGTTTTACTTTACATGAAATACATCTACAACAGGGCTTAATATGTGCTTGAACAAGCTGGATCCGGCATCTCCGAAGTCCCATTCAGCACCTCATTTTGGGGGATCCAACTCCTCACGTGGCAATGAAATAAATTTGTGCTGATTTATAGTGTGCATATGAAATATCTTCTGTTATGTGCATATTTACACAAGAACTAGAACAAGCAAAAGACGCAACTTCAACAACCCGGCTACTCTGTTTTCACAAGACAGAATGCATGATTTCTACACCAGGCGAACGCCGAGAACACTTTTGTATGGCCGCTGAATGCAATAATGAAAAGGGGTGAAAGTTATACACTTTTGTGACAATGCAAAAATGAGCAGATTAGGCAAGTGACAATTCTGTCCTGAAATGCAAGCAAAAGCAGACCTGATACGCTGATTGAAGTAAAGACCTGATAGAACACTGCTAAGTCATTTATGCCAAATAAATAAATAAATAAGTAATAAATCTTTTTTTCTTCAAGATAAGTACTGTTTCCAACACTGGCAATAAATGAATATATTAGAATGATTTAAAAGGATTATATGAAAACTAGAGTAACATCACTGAATTAATTAAATAATATTTGAAAAGCTACAGCTACTTTTTTTTTTAATTTTGAACTAGTGGAGGTCTTAGAGACCCCAAAGTTACATTAAGACTCCACCCATTACAGCAGCAACCCCTTTGAAAAGTACAGTATTCAGTCTATTCGCTACTCCTCCTTCAAAATCTCAGATGACTGAGCTGCACAGAAATTACTGAACATATTTTTTTTTTGCTTCTAGTGAAAAAAAAAAGTTGTGAACTTTAACAAAAATGGTTTAGAGGCTGGATCTCGGACAAACTTTGATCAACAGAATCGAAACTTGGTACACTTCATCAACAATATGAACTGAACTCTCATTGCAATTGACAATATCTTTTAAACCCTTTTATCCGCATCAAAATCAGTGGAGGACATCAACATTGTAACTTGGAGGTATCTCAAAAGCTTCAAGACAGCGCCACATAGCGTTTCAGAACTTCTGAAAACATTGTTCAAATTATGTTTTGTTTTTAATAATTTAATTCCCCGAGTTATGCCGATTTGTCATTTTAGATGAACGTGCCTGTCAGCCATATTGAAGTAAATGAAAAACAGTGTTTTTCCTACTTCTCCCACAAAGGTTTTCCAATTTTGTCCGAAATCTGATCAAATGATCTTTCGACCTAGCCACATGGAAATGACTGAGCAGATTTCTGCTATTATTTTTGCTATATATATCCAAGAAATACCTCTCCAAGGTAGACAGTGGTCGTGTTTTTTACTAATGTTAATTAGCATAATTAACATTCTAATAAGTTACAGTTTAACCAATTACCATACTGTTTACTTTGACTCTTCAGCTATTGAGTTAAAGGATGGCTCAATTTTTTTTTGAAGTCAACTTAATAAGTTGACTTTTACAGTTTTTGAATTCAGTTGATCTACGGGTCTAGCAATAGCACTTTTAGCATAGTTTAACATTGATTATAAAATCCAATTAGTCCAGTAGCATTGCATTCAAAATTACCAAAGAGTTTCTAAATTTTATTATTTACAACTTTACTCTTCTGCAGTTATATTGTGTACTAAGATTGGAGGAAAATTAAAAGTTGCCATTTTCTACAGAAGAGTCAGATTTTAACCCTTTCAGTGGAGAGTTTAAAATATCCTAGCGGTCCCAGATGTGTGGCTTTTTTTTCTTACTTTAATTGTGTTTACTTGCCTACCATGTCATTAACAATCTGATTATCCAATTCACAAATGTGTAAATAAGTGTGTTTTGTAGTTTAAACACCTTTATAAATTATCTTGTTCATTGATCATAAGTTCAGAGAGTCCCGTCAGTCGGATTTGCAGCATGCAGATTCATCAATTTCTCCTGAAATACATGATACTAAGTGGCTGGTGAAGTAGATGAAGAATAGAGTGAACTTTATAGTTACTAACTACACAGCATATGTGTATGTGATAAGAATAAAACACTTCAGCAAATTAAATTTGAATGGATTGCTATTGTTACATCTGGGTGTATTTTACAAGCCCTAAATGTATTGTTTTACTAGTATATATGTGTATTTAAATGTCTGAAACCTAAAACATGCATTATGAGGTAAAGAACACTGCATAGTTGTGATATGACAAGCACAGTGCACGTCTCTCTCTGGCTCTGCTCCAGCAAACACGCAAAAATTGCAGTTTGAATTTGGCAGTTATGCAACATCACCAAAAAGTCTAAATCCCATATGTGGGAGCATACTTCCCAGGGGCACGGATATAAAAATCCCTTATGTGGGACTGTACTGATCAACAGGTTAAATAGGTAAAATATAAAAACATCAAAATATCAAATATCAAAACACAATGCTGCTGGTCTAATTTAATTTAACGATCTATGCTACACTATGCTAACAATGCTATCGCCAGACTCGAAGATCGGCTGAATGGATTCAAAACTCAGCTAATTAACTCTGAGGCAATTGGAAAATGAGTCTATTTCTACAAAGAAAAAAATTCCTTTAACCGTAAGCTGCTTCACAATTAACTTAACTTTGCGTGTTGCGCTGCTTAAAATGCTAAAGATGTGAGCTTTTATGTGAGCTAATTCTCACTCCTAAACTTCTCCTCTGAAGCCTGCTAAACCACTGGCTCTGAATGCCAAAGGCTGTTGTGTTGGTTTTTTTAATCCTGTGTGGTAAAACTTGATAAAAATCTGTGTAATGCTAAGCTACATGGAGCAAACTGCTGTAGTTGTACCTTCAACAACTCAAGTCTCTGCAAACTTAAACAGTGTATTAGTGTGTTTAAATAAAAATTCTGAGTTTCCGAAAAAAGTCCAACATTCAAAAGAAAAGCCAAAAATACCCCAATAACTGTTGCTTGAAGCTATATTTTTTTTTAAAAATTACATTTTAAAATGTTCTAATTTTTTTTTTAAAGTACAAAAGTAAAAACATGCATGTACACAATAAGTGCACTGTACCAAATTATTCATTTAAATGCAAGTTTATAGTAGTTGAGGCCTCCTAATATAAAGTGGGACCTTATTATTATAGTACAATGAACCCTTATATGTCAAAAGATCAAGGATACATTATTTTTTGCCTTATTTGTGACCATTTTAGTTATTCTGGAACCCAGATAAAAATTAATCTTTAAAATGTCAAAATTAATGTGAAGGATTTTCCTTGTACTCACATTCTCCATGAAACTGGGCTTGAATCCATCTGGTTGCCGTCTCATGTCAAGCTGTTCTCTATGGCGCATCATATCCTCCTCACGCCTACGTCTCTCTTCTTCATGCCTAAACATATATAACTGACATTAAGTAAAACTGCACATGCTCATATAGTGATAGTGTGATATACAAATATTGGAGAAATTTAAATGATATCATTCTGTATCTAGAATTTAAATATGATGTAACACTATCTCTACACAGTTCCCCCCATGTTTCTCCTTCAATGCTAATGTCCAAGTCATGTTCCCATCTCACTTTATTCAGTTCACTCTAGTTCAGGCAATGGTTTATTTATCATAAGAGAATAATATACTCTAGAACAGGCTTTCTCAACCCTAGTCCTCGAGTGCCACTGTCCCGCAGATTTTAGCTCCAACCCTGATCAAACACACTTTTCAGGCTTACTAGTAAACTACAAGCGGGTGAGTTTGATCAAGGTTGGAGCAAAACTCTGCAGGACAGTGGCCAGAGTTGAGAATCCCTGCTCTAGAAATTATTTTGTATAGTGGTTGGCACGAGTTGACAAGTTGCTCCAGGTGTGTTAAAATAGTTTCATCTAGATTTTAACTCTTAGAAAGTATCACAATTGTAAGTACCTAAAAAAATTCCTTATTGCCTAAATTGTATTTCGATTTAATGCTCCTCTAAACACTGTTCTAGATGAGAGATTCTTTTCTTCACCCATTTTTTAAATGCATATCCTGAAAACACTTTGGGACCAATATATTGTTCCATAATGGTGTCTTAGGAGAGTCCCTTTCTGTCCCAATGTCTGTTGCAATCTTACCCACCAACAGACTGTATCATTGATTTTTTTATTTATTTAATAAACTTAAATATATTTTAAGCCATAAGGGGATGAACTCACTCACTTTTTTGTGCCACCCACAAGTACATTTTAAAGTTTGCTAACCTTAATCCCCCTTCGATTATACTCTAAAGTCAGTTTTTCAATATTAATTTTCAAGTTAATGTCTGATCAAGCCATCGAGAGAAGAAAAAAAAAGTTGTTGGAATATGAATTGGGAGAGACTGGAAAATATATGACTTTCTGGAGGCTCTTCAGTAGCAGCTTGTTCTGGAAACTTTTTGTGCTTGCTTTTGGTCTTAATTTAAATTGTTCTGAACAGAAACGTTTATTTGAAATTACAATTACAAAATAACAACATTGTTTTATCATTTTCTTTATTATATTAACTTCAGAGCCAAAAAAACATGAATTTGAATGCATGTGTGAAATGCCATTTTGAGAGCCATTTTCAGATGCGACGAGCTTGTCTCGAACAATTAGCACCTGGCTATTTCACGAACAAACGTATGTTTAGTTTTAAGTTGTTGTAATAAAAACGTATAATTAAAACTAATCTGTATTAGCGCTAATGAAAATAATCGACAATGATTCTAATCATTGATTAGTCAGGTCTGCCCACAGTTCATATTCAACTTCAGCCAGTCGTATCAAATTACAGCATTGAATAACGCATTTCTATGGACAAAATAAATCAATAATAGTGGAGGAAACAGAATGGGATGATGTGGGAGAAATATGTGATTAAACTGTCTAAACCATGAGAATTCTTTATTTTAAACTTACCCTGCCAGGTGCTCTGACAGATCGACAGTTCATTCTCAGAAAAAAAACATTCAGTTTAGGGTCATAGCCTTATTTTTAAATGTCACAAATTCAATGAGCATTTCCATTTTTGCATTATTGTCCATACCGATAGTAAATGTTTACTGAATGAGTGTCAGTACAGCATGCACGTACACGCGAGTATGTCAGACGGACACAGAGGCACTGTCCTGGGACTTCCTGGGTCTACTGGCCTCGAAAAAAGACAATGTAGATATAAATCAATATAGATATATATATAGATCATATAATGCGCAGTAGATCATGCATGTATATTGTGTTTTGACCATTTTTAATCTGATCTGGGCTGATTTGGGCTAGTCAGTGACAGAGATGCCTTTATAGACACAGAAACATCTCTGGTTAGGTTGTGGACATATATCAATAACCCATCGAATATGAGTTTGCATGTGTGCGTGCTTGATCTATATATATATATATATATATATATATATATATATATATATATATATATATATATATATATGCATGCATGTATGTAGACTAAATGTGTGTATAAACATACTGTGCGTCTTCTTGTCAGTTCTGTTTATTGAATCCAATTTGAATTATTCATATCATTAAGTACAGATGAAAGAATCGGTTATCTGAATGTATTTTGTTTGAAAATGCAGTACTTAAAAAAAAAAGGTATCAGATACAAAACTTGCAGACTGTCTAAACTAAATTATAAACGTCATGCAGATATTCATATGAGGAGTTTTAAACATCGAAACAGATTTTCATTTTTGAACATGAGAAATGTACAGAGGCCTCGGTGACAGTGTATTTCCTGGATTGTCATAAGATATACAGATCTGGACATTTAAAATGTATCTTCAGGTTCCTGATCAGAGCTTTTTCAGATGTTTTTTTTTAAACATTGTTGTGCTTCACACAATATCCACCAGGTGGTGCAAAGAACAACATTCTAACAGCAGGCTAATATATCCTACAAAAGTAGCTATCTGAATGATGACCAACTGACCAAAAACAACTATTTAAATTCTTAAGATATTAGAAGAAAATAATTAAAATCAATGCACCATCGCACATGTCCAAGGATAATTCATTATGTCAGAATCATGCCACTCAGTAAGGTGTGCCAAAACTCTTATTTGAATGTCAATATTTCATACCAAATTTAAACTTTTCTTTTAAATAAAAATGTGTCTGTAATATTGTAATGTTTTTAGATACTTGTGAGAGTACTTGTGAGTCGATGTGCTCCTCTGAATATTTTTTTCTTTATATTTATTTCTTTAATATTTATTTACTAACATTATTATTTTTTATTCTATATTAAATAATTTTATTTGAAAGTGTTCTGAGTGTATTTTTTTGTTTTTATCATCTTTAAGAGTGTATTTTTTGTTTTGTTTTATGTAAAGTGCTTTGAGATGTAACATTTAAAAGGCACTAGAAAATAAAGATTATTTTATTATGGTGAAATTATTTAATTGGCTCCTTATTAAAATCACTAAAATATAGAAATGTCAATGTCTGCAGTGTTCAGCATGACCACAGCCTCATGTTGTTGCTTGTGAGTGATTTATAGGCAGACCATGTGAGTGAAGTAAACACCATTGGACATCTTTCACCTCCCTCATCCTATGAATAAAGGTGAGAAGAACAGGCTTGTGGATGCATTTAAATGCTTTTAAAGGTAGGTTGAAGTGTCCAGCAGATAAGGCAGCTGAAGGCCTGCATTTTACATTAAAAAAATCTGATTTATTTTCAATTATATTTATTTAGTACATATAGTTATGTAGTATGTAATATATAACATATACTAAATGAATATAATTGGGAAAACAATTATGTAAAATGCCTACCTAAAGGTTTTAAAGAAATTAAAAGTCCCATATTGTCAAATTTTCTGGCTTTTTTCACGTTATGTAACGCCCATGTTTCATGAATTACTGAGCTACACACAGGTCAACTAGAAGAAACCAGATCAGCCGGCCTGTTCTGACAGGATTGTTACTAAGTTATAGTGAGGACAAACTCACCGTGTCTATCTAGTCATGATCAAGATCATTTCAATAAACATTTCAGTTTCAGCGGGCAACCATTTTTACAGATACATTATTATTCCAGCTACAAATAGTCACTAGTCCAGCTAATCACAACAATGCATATACAATTACACCTGATTATATAGAAATCGTCAGTTTGTTGTTTTACACACATGCACACAGACATTATTCCATAAAGGACATGGTGGTGAGTTGCAGTAAAACTTTAGACGAGGCCGTAACAACAAAATAAAATACTTTGTTGAACCTTTTCTGATAATAAGTGTGCATTTTTGATAAGTGTTTCTGTCCAGTCCACTCGTTTTACCTTGTTTAACCACAGCTGTCATAGTTCATTTTATTTTTTTTTTGCCAGTAACATAGGGTATGCAATCATATTCATAATTTGCATTAAGTAACATTGATTATGTTGTCGAATATTGAAAGAGCTTCCTAAATCTTCCAGCTAGCACTGTGACATAATTGTGAAGTTGTTACATTTGTTTGGTCTGCTTGTGTGTCGCTCAGAAAACAACAGGCCAATCAGGAGAGAGGCTCATGAATAGTAATTGGACAGACAAAAATTAAGCTGTGTTTGACAAAGCACCTGAGAGAGGAGCTGTAAAAACAGATTGGGATTTTGTTCCTTATACTTCAAATATATATTCTTGAAAATATATATTCCCATGGCAAGGCATCAAATTTTGTAATACCACCAGATCTTCGAAAAGGCTTTAGAATACACTGACCAAATTTGGTGTTGAATAAAACTCACATGAGGTACCTCAAATGGCCCAAGTTAGTAGTTAAGCTTTCTTCAGCATTAGAACCCCCTTCAGCATTTTTGCCTTCTAAGAGAAGAAACAGTTACTCTGAAATTAATGGTTATACCCACAAAATCAAAACATAATTAAAAACAAGGGTGCTGCTTATTTTCTGCTTCCTAGATTTCCTTTCCGGGAACTTGTCAGAATGTCCCTCAGCATTTTTTTTTCTATTGTTCTGTTATTCTTTATATGATTTTAAAGTGAAATATATTTTGTGTATAGGCCTATATATTTATTTTTATCTCTATTGTTTTATTTAGTTTTCTCCCTTTACCTGTAAATGTCTTGAACTAAAAATTGCATTACAAACTAGTTTAAAGAAACAAAACTTAGACATAATCCTTTTTATTAATTTACCATTATTCTTCTGTTTTTATTCAGCTATTATCAGCCTTTATACTTTTATATAACATTTACCAAGTTGTCATGTTTATTTCTGCTCTGTAAAAGCCTTAACATGTAAGCTCTGGCTGAAACTCACGTTGTAAAATTAGACCCTAACACCAGCCATCGTAACACAAGCAGATCCTCTTTCACAGATCAGCTCGCTAAATTAACACAAAAGAACAATTAATGATAATCCCAACTCCAGAATGTAGATTGTCAAATTTGAGGCAAATAACCAAGATTAATGGTCAACCAAGACACAGCACATCATGACCACATAATTAGTGAAACAATTAGTAAAGACTTAATTGGATGGATGGGATCTGTCCAAAAGCAGAGAATAAAAATTAAAAAAACTAAATATGCTCTTAGCCTGTTTTTTAACTAGGTTCTTTGCCATCACTTTTTGCGTTCTTTGAGAGCCATTCCATCATGCTCCAGCCCGCTGCTGCCAAACCACAATGAGAAGAAAACCCATCTAGCCTCATTCCTTCTATTTCTTCTCTATAGTTTCTATTTCTTTCCGTAAGAGTTTGTCTAAGTTTACTTTCACCTGCCATGTCTCCAAGTCTCTAAATGCACTGCATCAAAATGTCAACCAGAATGTGACTCAATGCCCAATCATTGGCTTCCCAAGACTTCCACGACAACTGACCTACCAGCCAATCAGCAATCGCAAGAAACCCCTTTCTAAGGGACTCCCGTAACACAAAGGCAATACAAGTACAAACCTCCAGATTCATGAACTGGTGAATTTAATATAAATTTTAACCTCATTGAGAAACTTAATGAAGGGTTAATTAAGTTACTGATTGTTGTTCAGGTCTATGCATTGTAACATATTGCTTTAAACTTGGGATTCCACATTTTCATTCTCATGAGATTATTCTTTCTCTTGTTCCTCTCTTCCTGAAATTTGTATGAATGTTTGAATGCGTGTGTTTGCATTAGTTTATATGTCTTAGATTTATCCAATAAAGCCTTAATTACATTGAAGCATCTTGTGTTTTGAGCTTACTAGTTAATGTCTTAAACTGCTTAAAATCTAGTTAAAATCTTGTTACTGTGCTAATTAATAGGGTTTTCACTATAATTTGGACGTTGAAATCCAGTGCAAAGTTAATGTTATAGAGCTAATTCAGTGATAAACCATAAAACAGTTATTCTGTTCAAATTCAATGATTCCTTTTTGAGCTAATTTTCCGTTCTTACATTGTCAGGTATACATTCCAAGCTGTGGTTTATACCTGGATACAGTTATTATCTTCTTGGCCACTAGTACAAGTATCTCAGCAGATCCCAAAAAACAGCTCCTCTCGGATTCCCTACCATTATGATTTCGATTTAGTCCAGTCCCAAAAGATATGTGTGTGATCCCCAATTTACAATATTTTATGTGACCAACAAAAAATGTATAAAAAGTCTTCTGAAAAGTGTGTTAATGTATTGTATTATGTCCTCAGTAATTCGTTGGGACACAGCTGAGCGTCAAGGTGGTGTGGCATGGAGGTGGTCAGCCTTTGACACAGCTGAGGTGTTATGGTAGCCCAAGTTGCTTTGATATAGGCCTTCAGCTCGTCTGCATTTCGGGGTCTCTGTTCCCCTATCTTCCTATTGAAACAAATGAAATAAATGGACTTTTCCTCGATATTCAAATTTTTCTGCACATACCTGTATAAAAACTAGGTCTTTACTTTCCCATTCTTTAAATCCAAAATTTTATTTCTGTAATCTTCATTGCTCTGGATATATATTAGGGGGCATTTATCTTTTTTCTAATCCCACGCAAAACCCTCTGTGTGCATCTCATTCAGATATTACGAATCTACTGCTTATTACAGGTTTGTTTAGAACAAAATAAAGCCTGGAGTGACACCTCATTGCATGAACTTTGCTCCAAAGACAGCCATTTTGTTTATTCATTATTTCTTAACCACTTGACTGCCTCATGTAATTGTGCTCCCCATGTTACAGTTTCAAACTAGGAAGGATTTTATTCTGGGCTTTTTCCGTTGCCAAATAAAAACTGAAATCATCTTCTGCATTCTTTTGAAGGTGGGCACTGGAATCCAAATAGAGAGGGACAGAAATAGATATAGCAGTCGGGGAAGAATATTCCTCCTATTTCAATCCTTCCAATAAAGAAAGTAGCAGTGTTTCTCATTTTTCCAGATCCAATTGAATGTGATCATCCAATGTTCCATAATTAGCTTTATATAGTTGAGACGTGTCCGGGGTAATCATAATGCCTAGATATTGAAATCCCTGGGTTGGCCAATTAAATTTAACCATCTTGTTTAAATCAGCTAGCTAGTTTCCTCTCATCATCATGGCTGAAAAATTTGAGACATTTTAGGAGGTCCAGTATAGAGGATTTGGGGTCCCTAATATACTATATCAAATAGTGTCATCCGCATATAGTTATAGTTAAATTTATGTGTCCTCATTTTATCTAAGATACCCAAAATCAGTGGATTACTCCAAATTAGGTCAGCTAAGTGCTTCGATACTGATTGTGAATAAAAGAGGCGACCAAGGACATCCCTAGTGGCTTCCTCTTTTCAGCTGAAATCTGAGATATGACCATTAACATGTATTCTGGAGGTGGGGCATGTATGCAGTGTTTCAAAGCAATCAATAAAAACAAAACCCATTACATTCAGCATGAGCTGCAAGAACCCCCAGTCCACCTGATCAATTGCATTCTCAACATCAAGACTGGGGAACAATGATGGATGGGATTTGATTTAAGCTATTGACATTATATTTAGAGTACACCTTTTATTATTTATTCGATGACATCCAGGCATAAAAATCCAGTTTGATCTGCATTAATTATTTTATTAATAACTGTCTGAAGCTGTGTTGCCAATTGCCTAGTATCTTAGCATCTTTACATAGTAAACTTATTGGCCAGTAAGAGATGCAATGCGTGGGATCTTTCCCTTCCTTATATATCACCGAGATAATTGCCTCAGCCCATGTTTTTGGAGGGACTTTCTCTACTAAAGCATGATTAAACACTCTTTTCAGAAGAGGAATGATCTCTGCTTGAAAACATTTATAAATTTCTGCAGGAAACCCATCTGTACTGGGTGATTTATCGTTTTTGAATTTTTTTGATAATAAATCTTATTTCTTCCTTATTTTTCAGCCTTTGCAGTATCTCATCATATAGAAGAGGAAATTTCATCTCATTTAACCCTAAATAGTTATTTAGCTCATACTTTATATGTTAAACCACCTCAGAATTGAAATCTCCATGATTCAAATGGTTTGCCTTTGTCTAAACTTATAGATGGTCCATGATCGGAAAGAGTTTGGGGCTCAGTGTGACAATCTACCACTCTGTGGGCTTCTTGTTTATGTATAAAGAAAAAATCTATTCTGGAGTTTCTCTTGTGGGCTTTTGAGCAATGAGTGTAATCTTGTTCTTTTAGAATTTTTGAAACGTCATGTGTCAACAAAGTCAACAAACTTTGATTTTAAGGTCTGACGTTTTTGATCCACTGGAAAATGTATCTGTGTATCGATTTATTACACAATTAAAATCCCATTGCAATATAATTATGCCTTTGCTATTAATTATGCCTTTAAAAGAGGACAAAACTCAATGATTAATGCTACTCCTCTCTTTTTATAATTTTCATAAGAGCTCCATCCACTCCCATTTCAACTTGCCATGTTCTTGTTCATTCAGGTGTGTCTCCTACAATAACCTCACAAAGCAATTAAACTGTTTTAACTGTGCAGATATTTTTTTCCTCTTTCTGAGGTGATTCAAACCATTTATATTGTAGTTATCAATTTTCAAATGATTCATACTGTATTGTATTTAAGCTCCTTTTCCCTCCTCTTTCCAAACCTTGTACATTTTGCAGCTAACAAAGTAAACAGGTTTGCCGATAAAAAGAGAACAAAACATCTTCCTGAACCCAATCTGTGTGAGCAGCAGTCCACATAAAAATTGTGACCAAACCTGCTATTCATGTGTACTTCCGGTTATTAAAAAAAAAATATTGCAGCCTTTAGTTTAGCTAAGATGGAGAAACTGATCGTAAATGTACAGGTTAAGCAGAGCTACTGCAAGTAATTTGTGCTAGGCATGGACAAAAAGATAAGAAAACAAAGACAAAAGTCTGAAAGAAAGAAAACAAAGAGCAAAGTATGTGAATACATCTTTGAATTTCTTGTGTTGTTATTTCTTACTTTTCTCTCACCAGCTGCTGTTTGTTTTCTGTTGCATGTTTTTCTGTTACTGACATGACACAAGCTTCACTGCTCAATTTCTAATTGGCTGTCTGTTGCCAAGCATCCAGCAGCAGCTTAGGGATAAGCACAGTGTGAAAAGCCCTAATATCTCTTTGTTTCCACGCCTGCTGTAGCACCACTTGGTTCACCCTAAAGTCTAGAAAGCAAACAATCATTGATCTCTGTGGCGCAGATGGCTTTGGTTTCAGTGTCGTAGCTCGGTGGGCTCTCTCCAAAGATGGATAAGACCATTCTCTGTAAAAGAGATTGTTGTATGAAAAATCCCAGTAGATCAGCAGTTTCTAAAATACTCAGACCAGCCTGTCTGGCACCAACAACCACGCTATGTTCAAAGTCACTTAAATCACCTTTCTTCCCCATTCTGATGCTCAGTTTCAACTGCAGCAGATCATCTTGACAATGCCTACATGCCTAAATGCAATGAGTTGCCATGTGATTGGCTGATAAAAAAAATTGTAAAAATGCATGCAATTAATGCATGCAATTAATCAATATTTTAATGCATAAATTAATTGTTTGGTAATGTTTGACCTCAACCTGCAGTTATCGCAGTGAGGAAGGTTATCTGTGCGACAAGAGAACCACTGTTTCCAAATGCCCTGGGGAGGGTTTTGCATGTAGTCTGACACAAATTCTACAAGAAGCAGCAGTGAAGCTGTGTTGCCAGTGTCATGGTTTTCCTAAAAATGTAGTCGAGGGAAAAATTGGGTTTCTTTGATAATGTACCGTGGTCGTCCAATTTCTATATAGACAAATAAAAATGAAAACAGATACTTTTACTAATGTGGATTACATTCTGTATGTGTATACAGTCAAGGTCTCACTCATAATATTCTCTGCTAGCGCTGCCCCCTAATAGGCCCCTGAAGAGGCTTGGATAACAAAATTTTTATAAGTGGCAGAAAACGTCTGTGACTAACAGATCACTAACAGCTAGTCTATGGTAATACAGTACAATGGGTAGGACATCCTAATGCTGGCCTATCATTCATCAACCTCAAATATGGCTTATCATCTGAAAAATCAAAGTATTAGCAACTTTACCCAGAGAGACACACAGTACACTGTTCTTACAAAAGTAGTTTCTGCATGGAGTAGCGTGCTCACTGCAGGACAGATGGAGGCTCTTAAAATACTGTTCATTTTTAGTCATAAAGATAAGAGTAATACATCTTTGTAATCTGTCAAGAATTTTATTTGTGTGCATTCATAATAAAAACGCTATCTCGGTATGTAAACTTGAGCGCAAAACAATGTAGGGCTATATCTTTGCTTTACATGCATTAAAAATATAACATCTAGAGATTGAAATTTCAAGAAAAATTATATTACCTCATACAAAAACAATCTACAGCATATTCAGTTATCAGACATGACTGAAACCTCAATTGGACTAAAAAAAAAAAAAAATCACCCAAGATGTGTTTGGAGAACACAGGGATAAAAATGTGTACAATGAAATGAAATGCTATAACTTGTTTAGACGCATGGCATCATGGATTCTGTCGAATACCAAAAATTAAAAATGGATGAAATGGATAAAAAAAAAGTGACTGGCTCTGTTAGAAATCTTATAATGGGCCATGTTTGGATCTTCCAACTGTACAATAATCCAAACACAAACCTTAAAAACAACACAAAAATGGGTTTTGATTTGAAACCTACAGAAAAAGAATGAGGTGAACTCAAGAGAAGAAGCACCAACATGGAGCTGGGAATCTAAAGGGTTTGGTGTGATTAAGGAATGTTCTCTGAACTCCTTTTAGGTGTTCTCTAAACTCAGGCATTATAGGAGAAAAAAGAGCTATTAGACTGGCAAATGAAAGGATTCAAAAAGTATTGAATAAAATGGTGCTGTTATGTTTATTGGAAATTTTTAATTATTGCCCTGATAGTGGAAATGGGAATTTCACAGCTCTATCTTTTCTTAAAGAACATTTGCAAAGCTCAGTTATCTTTTGCTGCACATCAGAAATATATTCTTTGGCTTTTCTCATTGTGATGGAGGGAATTTGTGCTTTGTTTTCCCTCCTATTTATATTTCTGTAAAACGTGAAGCCATGGCTGGATAATTTTATGCTCATTATCACCCTGGGATGCTCAAAATTGCAAATATGAATGGGAATATACTTCAGAGATATTTTACTCATAAGAATTAAGAAGGAAATTATTAAATAAATATAAATTATCTTTATATATAATAATTTTATAATTTTAATTATAATCATTTTATTAGATTTTATTTTTACTATTAATAATAATTATAATTACTATTAAAATTAATTACAGTGAAAAATTAAGTTAACATTTTTCACACATTTAACACACTTGCGCTACCCAAAACCTAAGTGGGTCATCTGAAATATCACACGATTGATGATAAATATGATGCAGTGCAACAACTCACTGTGTGATGTTAGAATTTAGTTAGAATTTCCCTAAAATTCAAGATATGGGGCAAAAATGCTTCTCATATTTACCTCATATATATTACTGTAGGATATTAGAGAGAATCAGACACTTGCCCAGGACAACAACGTCATTAATTTGCCCATGATACCTTGCTGCTTGCCTGATGGGATGTCATAAATTTAAGGGCAAGCAGATCCAACAGACAGCTTGCAGTGTTAACACAAAAGAGCACTTATTGATAATCCAAACTCAGGAAGGAGTTGTCAGTTTTGGGGCAAGTAACCAAGATTAATGGTCAAAGACACAGCACACCATGAGCATCACATAAGTACAATAATTAAAAACTCTGTTGGATGGACCCCCCCACAACTCTAGACTCTCAGGAACATGTGACTGATAAGATAACATTCACGATTTATGATTTTGGGAGGAGACATATCGTTCTAGCTCAGGGTGTTGGATATCTGTTGGTTAAAACACAATGTGGGATGTGTCCAAAAGTTTAAAACTCAGGACATGATTCAAAAATTTGCTTTAGCCTGACTTTAGTTAAGCTGTTAGCCATGATTTCAACATCTAGCTTTTAGTTTTGCTTTCTTTGAGAGCCGTTCTAGCATACTCCAGCCTAAACGTCTACTGCTACCTAGCCACAATGAGAAGAAAAGTCATCTAGTCTTGTTACATCTATTGCTTTTCTCTAGTTTCTTTTCTTTCCATGAGAGTTTGTGTAAGTAGTTTTGCCTGCCGTGTCTCTGAGTGTCTAACTACACTGCATTAAACTTTAACACGACCGCCACTCTGCTTCTCCAGCCATCGTCCAAACATTGGCTGTCCAAGATTTCAACGACCACTGAACTTCCAGCAACCTCGGGAAACCCATTTTTGCAACGACAAAAACAAGAGAAAGAGAAACACAAATGTAACGCAAGTACAAACCTCCAGATTCAGGCTGAACTGATGATTTTAATCTCATTGAAGAACTCAATGCGAAGGTTAATCAAATGATTGATGGTTGCTTCAAGTCTATACAATTGCAAATATTGCTGGAAACTTGTGATTTTCTCTTAAATTCATTCTTCCCTCACTTTCTCTCTTCATGCAACTTGTATGAATGTTTGAAAGCGTGTTTATGTGTATCCAATAAAGCCATATTTATATAAAAAAATAGAAGTATCTTGTGTTTTGTGCTTACAAGATAATATTAAACTGCTGATCTTGTTACTGTGCTAATTAACAGTGCTTTCAATATATTTTTGATTTTAATATCGAGTTCATGTTACACAGCTCATTCAATGAATCGTTGGCCAACTGAATCGATGATCAACTGTAAAACACTGATTCAATTCAAATTCTCTTTAAAATCTTAAACAATTCTTCTTTGTACTGATTCTCTACACTGCACAAGCGTAAATGTGATATCCATCTTATACAACAGTTTAGAAGAAGACACAATGTTGTCTGATTTGCTCAATTTTGCCAACAAAAACATGACAAAAAACAAAGCAGAACTGAACAATTTCATCTTTTAATGCACATTTTGAAAGAACTGGGTAAACCATTTGGTTCGTTGAAGCCTTGACCAAAGATGAGTTGGATTTAAAGTGCCATGTAGACCTATCGGTTTCCACAGTAATAATAAAATAAAATTAAATTAATTAAAATTTAAAATAATTATTAAAGGTATAATTCGCCAAACCAAAATGACAACTGTGTTATCATTTACTTACCCTCACAGTCCAAGAGTATATGTAATACATCAAACTAATCAAACTAAATATTTCTTTCTAAAGCTAATTTCGTAATGTCTGTTTGATGCTTTACACAACAATGACTTTAAATTATCTTTTGAGACTAATTTTATATATGTTAGAATGCAATTAATTAGAAGTAATTACATATAAAAAAATGTATCACACAATGTACCACCAGCCCTACTTAAATATATTCAAATAGAAAGCAGGGATTTAAAACAAGTAAAAATATACTTTTGCCCAAACTAACCCAGCTCTCGGTGCCCACCTCCATCTGTCAGTGGATCAGCAGCTACCTGACAGACAGACAGCAGTTAGTGAGGCTGGGAAAATTCTCATCCAGCACCCGTACAACCAGCACTGGAGCCCCTCAGGGTTGTGTCCTCTCCCCACTGCTCTTCTCCCTCTACACCAATGACTGCACTTCTAAAGAAGCCTCTGTCAAACTCCTGAAGTTTGCGGACGACACCACAGTCATCGCCCTCATACAGGACAGTGACGAGTCTGCTTACAGACAGGAGGTCAAAGAGCTGGCTGAATGGTGCAGTCTGAACAACTTGGAGCTCAACATGCTCAAAACAGTGGAGATGATAGTGGACTTCAGGAGGAACCCCCCTGCACTCCCCCCACACACCATCATGGACAGCACTCCGATAACAGTGGAGTCATTCAGGTTCCTGGGCACCACCATCTCCCAAGAACTGAAGTGGGACACTCACATTGACTCCATTGTTAAAAAAGCCCAGCAGAGATTGTACTTCCTTCGTCAGCTGAGGAAGTTCAACCTGCCACAGGAACTGCTAAAACAGTTCTACTCCGCCATCATTGAATCCATCCTCTGCACTTCCATAACTGTCTGGTTCAGCTCAGCTACCAATTCTGACCTCAGAAGACTACAGAGGGTAGTCAGGACTGCTGAGAGAATCATTGGTACAACCCTCTCCACTCTCCAGGAACTGTACTTATCCAGAAAGAACAAAAGGGCTAAGAAAATCACTCTGGACCCCTCATCCAGCACACTCCATCTTTGAACTGTTGCCGTCTGGTCGACGCTACAGAGCACTAAGTACCAGGACAGCCAGACACAGGAACAGTTTCTTCCCCCAGGCAGTCCATGTCATGAACACTTGAGGACACTTATTTATTTAATATACAGATTTGCACATAACACTGCACAAACATAATTCCTGTTTACACTTGAATGTTATTAGTATATATTTTTAATTTTTGCTGTTTTGCACCTTTTATATTTTGTATATTGTATATAATTCTCTTTATTATCTGTCTTGTCTTGTTATCATCATGTTGCACTGTAGAGCTTCTGTCACTAAAACAAATTCCTCATATGTGTAAACACACCTGGCAATAAAGTGATCTGATTCCGATAAATACATTTACTCTCTTTCAGATAAAAGCGCACCTCATTTCAATCTGCTTGCGTTTATGCAGCTCCTGATTCCTGAGTTCCTCCAAGCGACGCAGTTCCTCTTGACGTCTCATTAGATCTGTTGATAGTCCACAAAGATTAACACTGACAAATTTCAGAACATTAGTACCTTTTCCTAAAGGATGGAAAATGAGACAATGTGGTATGACACTCATTGTCTAATCTTATATGTTTTCATTACAGTATTAATATAGCTGAAACAATGCATAGCTGTTTTTTTTCCAAGCACAAAAACATACTTGTATCCAAATATTTCCTCAAAATTTTCCAGTTGGCTTTTATAGCTGCATAATACCTTGTCTCATCATCATGAGTTGATGCTCATGTTTGGCAGCCTCCATTTCAGCCTCCAATTTCTCCTTTGCTTCTTGTATGTTCCGTTCGACTTGTTCCCTCTGCTGTTTCTCCATCTCATCCAAAGCCTTCCAGCGAGATGAGTACTCAAATTCAAAGGTTCCTGGCTGTGCAAAGCGTGGTTGATATTCCCTTTCTCTGTATTGCAGATTGCTGTGGTTAATTTATGGCCAATTTAAAACACCACTAAGGCATTCTTTTTTACGCTGTCAAAATATAGAACACAGTTGATTTATATGGTCTTGTGACATACTTGTGATATTGCGCTGATTTTTGCAACTGCTTTTCTGGCATCCCATCTTCATCATCAATCTGTTCTGTTGGCTCAATAATGACTGGACGAGGGGACCTGAAGGGTTAAAAAAATAAGAATAATGAGGGGACCTGACAAAAAGGGTGAAAGAAAAAAAATAAGAATAATGAGTGTGTATGTGTATGTATATATATATATATGTGTGTGTGAACGAGAGAAAGAAAAAAAAATAATATTGAGAATCTGATAGGTTTATCACTAAGCTACAGTGTTCTTTTCTTGATATGCTTCATTTTTTCGTCTGTGAACATACAGCTGCTTCTTGATTTTTGTCTCATCTGTTTCTTTGTGGCTTGTCAGCTAGTTTGCATATTACAGTCTTGCTTTTTATGATTACGTTTTCAACAATAACACAGTCCTCTACAGGTCGTCTCATATAATCACTTTGGCTCAAACAACGACGGATGTGTGCGATCTTCCTTCAGCATGAAGTTCAAATCCAAAGTCTTTAGAAGCTCTTTGTAGTCTCTTGTCAAGATAATTTGAGAAAATAAGTTATTACATTGTAAGCAATGAGAAAATCCTCATGAGGGCTCCATCTCAGACTGCATGCTCCTTCCATAGATGCTCAATAGCGGTCCAGGCCACTTTAGGCTTTCCTGGCAGCAGGCTTACTGGCAAACTCCACAAGTACATTTCTCTCTAGAATTCCTTGATAGTCTTGAGATTTCCTTCCCTGTGGGTCGGCCTCGGTCATCAACCACCACAACTGTCCGCTGTGAACATCAACTGGTTTGTCTCAACAGGACATTGTGAGAAGGCCTGCTCCAGCAGCTCATTTGACACCACTGGAGACAGGTTTCGTACTGTCAGTGCAGCCCCGTGTGTGGCAAAGCGAATTTGAATCGGTCTGTTCCCCAGCATTGTGCCGTCTAACTCAGCCTTAGCGATCTCTGCAAGTGTCCTTGTTTCCTGAATAATCACAACAGTGACATGGATTTAAAACATGGATGCTTTAATGCTGCTAACAACAACTAGCAAACACAGGTCAGCATGCTCATGCATGCAAATTAAATGACAAATGCTTTTGCATGTTTCATTTTATTTTGAAAAAAGCATGTTGAACTGCTGAAAAAAAATTACACAATTATTCAAGTGCTTGAATTTTAATGTCTTGTATTTCCAGGTCTTGCATTGTAGGTCTTAACATTTAACACTGTTGTTTATTTAAGCTGTGAATATTTCAATTATAAATATTTTTCACACATTTCCCAATTTATATTCACCTTCTAGAATTCACTTTCCAAATATTCAATCAGTTTAAAAATATGATATTCAACAGGCAAATTTATGTATGCAATGTTTGAGGGGGAACCCCAGTCTTACAGCAGTGTTGATACATAGTTAAGGAAACTCAGCAACTAACAGCAATATATGTCTTCCTCAGATGTAATGTTCTGTACTTCAGTGTCAGGTAAAAGAGCATTATTATCTTTTTTTGCGGTAGAGAAAGCTGCCTATATGTAGACTACATGGGGAAACGAGTTGCAGTTAAGATGTTGAATTAATCAAACATAATTGGCTTCACAGCATATCGATACTGGGTTTGATAATCATAACGTCTATGTAGCACTTGCTCCATTTCTGTAAATAAGCTAAATATGCACCTCTTGCATATGAAGCAGAGTACTTGTGTGTGCGGAATTCTTGTGCTGCTCTATTGCAAAAAACATACAAGTTATACTATGGACCCTCGCCATTTTCTATTTTAATAAAAAGTTTACTAGGCTATGACAACAACTTCAACAGAGTTGTCTAGCTGGATGCAAAGTAGGGAAAACAATAAAATTAAGGATCTGTTTGCTATTTCAAAACCCTGTCACTGAAGCGTTGTGGGCAGCGATACAGAAGCTAACTGAAACAATGCGGTTTTGATCCAAGCACAACAGTATGGCCGTCTCTCTTCAAGTAAATTATGAGCATTACGACGAATAAAGGCAATTCCTCCCCAATCCAGCAGGGATTTCAAGCGTTGTTTGATAACTACGAGCAGAAGAACAGCGAATGCACAGTTGAAAACAAAGCCACTTAGATAGTGACCATTAACTGATTCTGAATGCATCTCTCGTATAGACTGACAAAGGAGTATAGACCTGCACACTAAACTGTTTGTGAAATGGAGCTTTGTGCTTGTGTATCCTACCTCCCTCATTCAGCACGAATCCAAATATTTCATAATATTTTCATATTGCGATGTAATGTATCTGAATGCTAAAATTATTTATTATAGATTGTATGTAATATTATAATATATAACATTGTAATCTAATATTTAGTATTTTCACATCTAGGTGAAAAACATTTTTTTGTACTACTGTCTGTTTAAAAGCAATGAAAAGAAACAGAGCATAATATATTTGTTGGTTTTTCCCTTGTTGTACAGAAATCGTATGAAAACCGTCACTCCAAGGTCACATCAAACCATGACATTTGAGTATTGTGCCACCCCTGATTGGCATGCTCGTAGATTCTGCACTTTTTCAAACAATAGTAAAACGGCAAATGCGACGTATAAACACCTTGTCCATTTGAGAAGGTGTGTGTGCAGTCAGCGAAGGCTCACACTATAGACCCGGCGACAGTATGAACAAGGCTTTAGTGAAGTGATAGAGCACAGCACTAAGTCAGATCGGGCCAATTGTCACCAATACCCAATCTAGAAATGTATTTAATATTGACGTCAATAAACGATACAAATATCAGACCTGAGCATCCCTATTGAGTACTACTATATGCACAAAATGAAAATGGATCGTTAATATAGTGTCCCTTCTTCACTTTTCAAGTCTGACAACTTGAAATATATTGTCAATACCATTGGAATAATATAAAAAGTAAGGCTATTTAGGAGATTATAGTTTTTGCATACTTACTATAGATTAAAGTTTATGAAAACGTAATTGAACTGAGAATCTGACATCCTGCTATCATGTGCCTGCCTCATGTGGACAACATTAGCAATTATGGCATTCATAACTACATTATCCCTCTGAAAACTGGCTTTTTACAATTTGTTGTATTTTATTTACAACACAGTATAATATAATAAACATAAATAAACAGGTCAAAGACATATTACTGAGCATACTGATCTAACTACACAGATGTGAACAGACTTTGAGTACTTCCTGAAAATTGTTCAACAAGTGAAACATGTATACCATTCATGATATTTAAGTGATTGCTGCTTATTTCCATGGATTCAAGAAAAAATGTGTTCAAGTTTTTGCTACTATTACATGTAAACTAATGCAAAAAACAAATATTAGCTTACTTATTAGAACGAACCACTATTCACATTCAAAATGTTTGATGATTTTAAACATTTTAGTCTGGAATTACAGTTTGAGAAAAACCAAACCAGTAAATGTGTTCTAGTTTAAGCCACCAAACTATTGCGAAATATGACTTATTCATTAGGATGATCCTCCATGGCTGGGTCAGCTTGTTTGTCGCATTTTGAGGTAAATTCATCTCTTATTCCTTTCAGGGGCCTTTTCATCGTTATCTCACAGCGCATCTTTACTGGTATATCCTGAGTCATTCCTCTCTTCTTCCAGAAACAAACAGTAGCCAGGATGAACTAGATGAATCCTCATGCTTTGAGAACGAAAGCTGATGTGGGGGTTTACATGTCGCCCAGGTCTCACTTATTATGACTGTAGTAACAAGCCAAAATAGCTCAAGGGCGTGGTCACATTAAAAATAATTAACAGAAACTGGACATGGTGTCGGTTTCACTTATCAACATATCAAAAAATATTTGTTTTAGACATGACTAATTTAATTTAAGAATAGACACATCAATCTTTGATACTGACTATCTCTCATGTATGCAAGTCAAGTTTCCGCTGAGTTACACTTCATTTTATTGACGTGTTTCAAACTGAACATCACAGAGTCCCAGAAGGCAGAAAATGCACCCTGTTTATTTTCTTTCTTTAATAATATCAGCAAAACAATCTGCTTTTGATAATCTATACAAAAATAGAACCATTACAGATTAGACTGATATATTGCTCTTATCTGTCTGATCAAACCTGAAAGTGTAATTTAAGTTTTTTTTTTTTCGGCGTTATCGGGAGAAGATGCCCCAAAACATGTATTTGTCGACTCAGACCCTGTTCTAATTGCAAAGAACTGTTTGCATGTATCGCTCTACTAATGATAGCACTCTACAGAGCCATTCCCAGTCACCCTACGTCTAATTTTGCCTATAATATTAACGGTTTGCCTGCTGCCTGGACCCTGCCTGTATTGATGACCACGACTCATGATAAAAATCTGCAGATGGATCTGCACGCCTCTGCCTTGTCTGCTCCATTACAGAATAGCCACACAAAGATCCAGAAACTTTTCTACCAGACTTATGCTAGGTATGGAACAGATTGAGCAGCTACTAGATTTGAAACAGGGTTGTATGTCTATTAAGGAATATATGACCAGGTTCTGTGATCTATCATGTCAGGTGTATTTGAATGAGACTGTTCTAAATTACATATTTAGTTTTGGACTGAATGAACCCATAAAAATCATGGTTACCCAAGGGAAGATTTGATTTCAAACATCATTAAAGCCATTAATCATGTTGACACACATGGTGACACATTTGCTTAATGTATACCCGCCCATGTTCTAGACTAGCCGCCAGCCAAACCATCAGAAGTTCTGCAGGTATTATAAACAATTAAGTGAGGACAATAGTGTAAATGGCAGATTATGGAAATAAACGTTGTGTTCCAGACTGTGATGGAGATGTGAAGTGCAAGGATGGTGTTTGTATTCAGAAAGACACAGAAAGAAAATAACATGTTCTAATAAAAAAATATTAGTGTGTGTAGCACATTTACGGAGGACTCATTCCTAAAATCTGCAGAGCATCCTATTCCGGCTGTGCACAGAGTCTATAAAGTAGGACAATTCCAACTCTGAAAGAACATTCTGGTGCTTTTGACTTACAACCTTTAAGTAAGTTACATTTTCTTATTAAAAAAAACTGTTGCTTACTATCAGTGTTGGGTGTAACGTGTTACTGTAATTAAATTACTTATCCACTGAAAAAGTAAAATAAGGGATTACTGTTCATTTTTAGGTAATTACAGCTACTTATGTAAGAACTTGTAAGGCAGCGAGAGATGACGACATGACGACTGTGTCAAATCGAAATGATGGAAGTCATTAACCACAACAAAAAACTCCAAATCGTAAGGCTGGCTCGTAGTCAGTAACAAAGCAAAGTGGAGTAGCAATAAGGCAGTATCCTGGCAATACTTTGCAATGTGCTCAAAACGGTGGCTTGGTTATATGTGGTGTGTACAGGAAGTGTGTAGAATAAGAGCAGTCAATATTCAAGGGAGGGCTCCCTCCGGTGGACAGATGGGTGATTGTTTGTACCCGGAGATCAAGTTACCACCCACAATCCAATGGTCAAATCGAGAGGCTGAAACAAGAGATTGGAAGGTACCTCAGATCATACTGCAGCAGAGAACAGGACAAGTGGAGTGAATTCCTTCCTTGGGCGTTCTCGCCCCAACTACCATCCCGGGCAGGCGGGTGGATAACCAGACGCCCTGCCCGGGATGGTAGTTGGGGTGAGAACGCCGTCTGCGATCTGCTTGAAATGGCAATGTCCCACACCCGTTCACTTTATTGAATCCATTTATTACCATAGTGGGCTCTACTGATCAAGGGAACATAGGGGGTTAGTATCCTAACACACACTGATAGAGGATGAGGAGAAAGAATGGCTTTGATTTTTGTACATTTTATTTTAGTTTGACTTTATTAATGAAAAGTGTAGAACCAATGAGGATTGCCATTTTTGTCCAACATGACTACAAACATAATATTGCCTGTTTTTGCTCTATTTCACCAACGAAAAATAATTCCATTCACAGCCACAGCACTTCAGACGCAGATTCAGAGTTGATTTCATCATTTTGATTTGCTTGGTAACAGCCCAAATGTCTCATTACTCTAATTCACTAATTAAATGTAAGAATTGGACTCAAAAGATAATGAACACTTTAAAAAAAAAAGAGGCTTTATAAAACTAAAAAATATAAATATTTTTTCCATAAAATGTAAAAATCTGTTTAAACTTACTGCAAAAGATTCATTTCTGTCAGTGTGAATTAAAAATATACAAACACTTGATTTTACTGAAGGCTACAAGGATATCTTGACTTCATAATAAAATTCATAAACAAACTATATTCTCTATTTTCAGTTTGTAGCATGGATTATTCATGGCAACATCTGATTCTCAAAAAATCAGTTATCTTGAAAAATTGTTTATGCTACAACTGCTCTAACTTGGTTTTGTTTTGTTCAATGAATTAGCCTTAAAACATCTTAAAATGCACACATGTAAGTCAAGAAAATTAAAAAAAAGGAAAAAGTTTTCTTGGGGAAGCATGCTCCCAAACCCCATTTACATTTTGAGACATCTGCATTTAGAAATACCTGTGTATGACCCTGGATGTAGAGCAAAGTGGGGCGAAAGTAACATTATTCATAAAAACTTCATTTAAAAAAATAATGTTTTGGACAGAGATAATTATTTACTGTCTGTAACTCCCAAGTGCGACCAATCAGCACCAGGTGGTATTTTGTACAAATGTAGAAGGACACAGGTGGGTCAAAAGGAACAACAATACATGCTAGATTTTTTTTAGCTACTCGTGAATAATTAAATACATCTGACTATGACCTTGTTAATGTATAACAGCAAACATATTTTGTTAATTAAATTAGAAATTTAAAATGTTATCATATGTTTCAAAAGTACCTCAACAGTACAAACTTAAATTGTTTGGAATATATATATTTTTACTGGCAATGTCGATCCATTTTTTAACCATTATGTCAAGAGTGGGCTATTAACAATACAATAGCAGCGAGACAAAAGCTGAAAGTTTTACTTTCATCCAGACATTTAAACTCGATCTCCTTTTATATACTGAAAAACTGACGAGGCAAACTTTGGGATGTGTTACACCACTAAATGACGTGTTGATTGATCATTACCATGACGCATAAAATGAGAATGATATTCAGCAGCTCCGTTAAGGGTTACGTGCTGAATGTGCCGTCACAGCTTGGAATGAAAATACAGTCGGCGCTCTGAGAAAATCGGTTTGCTATTTTTGTCCCGTGTTACTTTCACCAGGTTCTCCCCTATGCCGTAAGCTGTGTCATAGGTCAGTCAAGAAGCAGGAACTCGGTGCTCCAGCGGAAAAAACACAGATCTAACTCGTATCTAACCCAGATTAATATTATTATTATTAATATATTATTATATTATATCACACAATATATTCACACGCACAAAGTCAGAGATCACCGATAAGCTATGCAATATCAGGTTCAGTATCACAAGTAAATCATCCACAATAATGAAAATGAATGTTAAAAATAAAAGTATGACATTAAAATATGTCTATGAATACATGAACACGATTAGATGTTAGATCATGATTATGATCCAGCAATGTTATTCAAAAAAAGAGACATCTAAAAAGAGAGAGAGAGCTCTTGAAGTGATTGTTTTGTAGTCTATGTTATCAAATGATTCCTAAAATCACCTGCAGGTTTTCAAAGTACAAAAACTATTTTAAGCGAAGTAGCTCTGCTGTTGAACAAATATGAGAAGAAGAAAAAAACACTGCTCCATTATTCAAGTATTTTTGAAAAAGAAGCGATATGTCTCAAATAACTCGGTCAGTATCAGGCGTTGTGAGCATAAAACTAAACACTGCAGCGTGTAGAGCATTCAAGCATGAAAATAAAAGTTAATATCCAAACACTTCCTATATTACATGAATTACATATGAAGCTAACCCGGACACCACATGACCTCAGAGCTGAGCTGCTTTCTCTTCTCACGTCTATACTTCGAACCGCATGCTGAAAAATAAAAGTTCCTGGACACGGAGATAAAACACCAACTCAGAAAACAAAGAAAGAAGTTTTTTACAGGGGCATGCTTTAGGCTCCGCTTCACACAGACCTATACATTTACATCTGCAAGACCTATTTGTATCACATCTGTAGTACATTTCTTATCAGAGGTCTTTAGGATGGTGATCGTATGCAAACTGGCGTCTTGAAGACGCTTAAAGATGCTCTTAAAGAAGCAGACGCTTTCCAGATTAAGCGACCTCTGAACATACACGTTTTAATTCATATAAATGGTTGGTTTTATTGTTTGATTATTAAGCTGTTGATTATTTATTTGACAGATGATATGATGACTATTCAGCTGGTTTTGATTTACTAGCTAAATTATCAATAGATAATTAAAGTGGCCCAAGAGAAGTACGTTCGTATAATTATTTATGCACCACGCAATAAACTATTAGACTTCGTAAGTGTCTTACCAGGCGTATAAAGCCGAATCCTCTGTCTAGATTGATCAACACCTCGTTTGCTTCCCCGTATTTGGAGAACAGCTTCTTGAAATCTTCTTCCGTCATATCTGATGGGAGATTACCAACAACCAGTCGGCATCGCTGAGTGAATGTTTTCTCCCCCGGTCTTCTAAAGTTCGTGAGGTTTAGAGTCATCTCTTGAGGCTCAGTGTTTGCAGGACTGGGGTCCCGTGGTGATGGAGAGGATGGCTCCATCTTTTCACTGGGATCTCCTGGAGATTCCGTGCTGCGCTTTACGTTCTGTGTGTGCGGGGATGTAGCGCTGTTTTGAATGTTCGCCAGTTTTAGGTTTCGGTTAGCCATTGCTCTACAGCCTTAACTCTGGTTAATAAATCAGCGCTATTAGCTGATTATAGATTAAATAATATTTTGTATTATGATCTATCTACTATTATGGCAACCTACAATCAAGCGCGCTTGTGCAATACCATAAAAGAAGACTCCAGCCTCCGCATCTATTCTTCTTCTTAACGTTTTATTGGCAAATGGCATACAGCTCTTAGGTGCATTACCGCCACCTACAGATAGGAGTCTGACTCTGCGTCCCAGTGATCTTATTATCCACCCTAAATAGCATGTGAGATTAGAATGAGTACGTCCCAAAGCATGTTGAAAAGGGTATGCCAAAAGTCCCCAGATGGTCTACTATTTCAGGTCTTTTTTTTGAAGTGTATCCACCAGTGTATATGGCTGCCTTCGAAACCGCATACTCTCTAAGTACGTACTTCATTTAGAGTACTTGCTCATCGGCTGCTAAAGGAGTATGTACAAATGCGACTCGCCATGTTGATAAAAACACATTTATATGAGATTTGAGCCACAGGTTTAAATAATCCATCTTTAGCCTTTAGCCTATTTTGATGTTGATTAAATTTGCTCATTTGTAGTTGAAGAAACAGCTGCTTGTGACTGTAGTATACATTTTTGGTTGAATTTAAGTTTTTATATGATTAACTACTGCTAACTCAATCCTTAAATACCAAAACCAACATTGTTATCTTTTTAATGTTCATAATTTTATTTTAATTTCTTAATTGTTTAATAAAACTGGTTTAAATCTCATTTGTTTTCCAGTTTTTCTTGTTGATTCTTGCTCTCGTTTCATGACATGAGGCTTAAATAACAACAATAAAAGCGAGTTTAATGCATTATGATGAATGCATTATATGAATTTATGATTATTCAAAGATTAAAAAAAATCCCAGTGTATATAAACCTGTATTGATGATGAACACAAAATCAGGGTTTTTTTTCCATTAATAAAGGTACCACTATTCTTTGCCTAAGCTTGTATATAATTACAAATTCTGGAGTAATAATAAAAAGAAAATAAGATAAACGGGTGAAGACACATCCAGCTGCTCAAAGATCTACTGCTTAATTTTTACTACTTAAACGTAAGCATTTAGTGAACATCTTTAACTATGTATATAATGTAAAACATATAAAGTGCTAAATTCACAAGCTATATGAATTAACAATCTTGCAATAAGTTAATAATATTGGTTAATGGAACAACAAGCTATAAACACATTTTTAAAACAAAATCTGAAATATACAGTAATATCTGGACCAACACTTTAAACAGCTGAACATTTTGACTGATCAAAAATTGCATGTTTAAGGTGAACATTCTTGAGTTTCATTCAAGTAATGAGTCTGGGTGAGATGAAGTAGGTCATCCTGGGATTTACTACTCTTTAATGAAAACATGAATAAATAAATTAAATGTAAATAAAAGTAACCATGAATTAAAAAGCAGGTAATTATTAAGTCACTTAAAAATACAAAATGTCTACTAAATACAAGCATAAATGTGATTTGAGATTATCATCTGTAAATCTACTTTTTGAAAGTGAACTAATCTCTCTTATAAACTGACAGACAGTTAAACATACCATAATTTAGTAATTATTTACTAATTTTTTTGATTCCTCTGTTTTTGTTCATTACATTTGTTGATGCTTTTGATGCTTCTAAAAGTTTTCTTTATTGGCAAATATTGGATGAAAAAGCAGAATACTCTTTTGACCAGAATCACAAAAAAAAAGAGTTTTTATGTTTGGGTGAGTTTTAACTTGCACTTCCTTAATATCAAAACTTAAGGTGCATCTGCATAATACAGTCTCAACATGAAAGCCACTGTCCGACAGCAGAGATTATTTCCAACCATCTAATGTATCACTGTGTGTGATTTGATAACTTATTTCTTAAAAACCTTTAAAACAATACGTTTTATTTTCATTAGCAGTATTCTACAGTGCATATCATACTTCATCACTGATGTCTATTTCATGATAATGTTCTGGTTGTGTTGAATACTTTTCCAAGATCTTTCTGTCAGAGATCTCATGAAGCATTTAGTGAACATCTTTAACTATGTATATAATAATGCAAAACATCAAAAGTGCTAAATTCACAAGCTATATGAATTAACATACGTAAGTTTATAGTAACAACATAAAATATAACAATCCATTAATCACAACTTTAGAAGTTGGACGCATGTGTGGTTAATGGAAGCCCTGTGGCTATAAACACATTTTTAAAACAAAATCTGAAATATACAGTAATATCTGGACCAACACTTTAAACAATTGAACATTTTACTAGTTGATCAAAAAATGCTATGTTTAATACTCACATATGAAAACATCCTCAATCTTCTCCATGTTCAATTATGACATCTTCCTCCTTCTCCTTTCATTCTTCTTCACAGGGATTTTGCACCTGTTTGTGGCAGACTAGGTCATCTTCTGAATCTTGGAAGCTATCCTCTGGCATTGATGGGATGAGCTAGAAAATAATATTCTGATAAGTCTATGACAAAGATTGTAGGTCATCAACAAGATCTCTCAGGACTCTTTAATGAATGCTGTATTAATTTGGATAGCACAGTTGTTGATCACTACCCATTTCTAGGTATGGGGTAGAAGCAGGCATATTTGAAAGATACTTAAGAATACATACACCCAAATATTGCAAGAAATAGTGCTCCATCCATATTGATATTGAGATTCATGCATCTGTTCCCTCGCCTACTTCTTTTTGCCTACTAAATAGTACGGAAGTATGCAATTTCGTATGCAGCCTATTGATACCATAGACATAATAAATAAATACCTAGACGCCTCATTTGTTGCTTAACCACACGTCAATGTTGCCGTCATGATGGTCCAGGTAACTTTTCTGAACTGTCCTATCAGGACAGAAGAAAACATACCTGACTCTTTGGCAGCTTGGGAATCTACAAAAAAAAAAAAGTTTAAATAAATTCTTACTAAGTTTTAACTTGCACTGTAGTTTATATCATAAAGTAAATTGTGCTATGAGCATAATATCTGCAGTGATCACTTTGACAAGACAGTGTCCGACTGTCAGGATTAGAGAGCTAAACCATCATCACTAGATTACAAGGATTTGATAGCTTATCATAAAACACTGATTATATATACACCAAATGATGTTCTTTTTAGCAGCTTGGTACGACCCCTTTAAGCTGCTTCAGCTGATGTCGGGTCGATCTGTCACTCTGGTTGTGTTGAACTCTGTGGAGGTCACACCTCTTGGGTGTCAAAGATCTCATGATGCCTTTTGAAGGGAAAGTTTTTTTTGACTCTTTGTCTCTATTCATGGTAATTTGCATATGTACTCAATCGGAGGTTGATATACAAATTTGTAAAGAGTCTTAGAACACTAATATGTCGCATATGTATCAACATAAAATATACACTCTCCATTAGATCACCTGAGGGCAAATTGATAGAGAGCAAACATGGTATAAGTGAGATTATATTAACTTGTTTAAGCATGCATAGAACAGTATTCAGTACAAAAGACAATATACAAAAACAATATATACAACGACCTGATGGGTATGTGTGTTCATTTAAAGAAAAAAAATTCTTATGAATGAATTAGAGAAAGGTTTTATGGGCAATGCATGTTCTTCTAAAGGACTTAGAGTTGCCCTCCCTGCAACTTCTTGTGGTAGTTGAACAGAATTCCAAGGACTAGATTCGTGACACAGCCATTGAATCAGTGTTAATTTCATCAATAAAGATAATGACAAAAAAAAAATCATTGACTGAATCTCATGAGTACCTTTTTCTGTGACTAAGATGTGATGTTGATGAGCTAAAAATAATATCTAGTGATAAAAACTATGACAAACTTTATGCTGTGTCTTCATCAACAAGATGAGACGGGACTAGTATTAATTTAGTATTAATTACCCAGCACAGTTGTTGATGGGCAGATTTAAGGTTTGGGGTAGGTTAAGGTGTCTAATATTATTAACATTGCTTATTGATAAAATAATAAAAATGCATTGATACAAATATCTTGATTACATAAAAGAATGAAGCAATTTGATCTGACTCAAAATGCATCTAAACTGTACATTTTAGCATCAATAAAAGCATACAAAAACATACATTTTGTGCTTGTAAATGTTACGTGGCAATAATGTCAAATAAACAATGAGACCAGTCTTGTTTAAAAGCTTTTATTTTATTTTGTACCATTTTAGTTTCATTAAGATTCAAAATAGTGGTCTCTATGAGTTAGTAGCACTTAAAGAGACCAAAAAAACATGGCAAGGAGCCAAATTTGGTCAAAGAAAAAAAGTTGTGATTCAAGTGTAAAACAAAAAGCCAATTTAAGCATAAATCAATTTAGCCATAAAACGGAGGGAAAAAAAACATTAAAGGAAAAATGGTCTTTTTCTCAGTTGATTTTCTACACTGAAATTAATGAATTCTCCCTTTAATTAAATGTTGCCTTTCTAAAAGAATGTGTAAAAAAAACACACACAACAGCAAACAAACAATAAATATTTACATTTATACCTATGTTATTTTATTTTCAGAAATGTCCATTAGTTTTAGTTAAAGGTTATCCTCCACGAAAGAGATTGTTCAGTCTATCCAGCTCTTTGCAGTTCTCCATGGTCATGAGCTCGGCCTTTCGCTGTAGTCTCTCATCCCGGTAGACCTTAGCAGCATACAGTAGGTCTGTTTCTGTAGGGGATGACATGATGTACAAAATATTACTTTTCCATATACCTAGGAGTACTTTCTGTACAATTTACTATTTTAAAACATATTTTCCCATATAAACCCTCACGTTCAACTGCATGTGTACAAATGTGTAAAATAGAGTAGTTGCAAGGATGATCAGTAGTCTTTTCTTCTGCCTGTAAACTGTTAGGATGATGATACACGGGGCAACTTTTTAAAACATTAACCCACTCAGATAACTCAAGCAGTGATTGAATATTTCTGTTAATACTTCTGATAACTGAAAACATATTATTTTAATCTAATTCATAAATATGAAAGATTTTTAACATCATTAAATGTACATACTGAGTGACTGATCAGATCTCTTATGGAATGCACATTTGGTGGTTCGCAGGAAGTTTACAGTTTTAACAGTCATCTTTAATTTATTTTTAAGATCTGAGGTAAACTGTCTGTTGTTGCTTTCAGTACTACCTTGAATGCAGCACATAATCAGCTGAGATTATCTACTGTTCTATAGTTTGTTGTTATATAAAACAATTTAGCATTGGTTCACACCTTTACAGCTGATTGCATCTGAGGCAGAGTCACAATGTAAATGCATCTAACTAAAGATGCACACAATCTTTCAGTCCCCTCATGGAAAGGAACTTGAGGCATGCATTTGGTGGCAAAACATGTGGTGAAGCATGACCCGAATACCAGGCACAAGTCCCCTCAACCCCAAAAGTGAGAATTTACCAAGCACACATTTACTAAATTGTAACTACGCGTCAAGTTGATGCAGACCACATTGGTCTACTAGAACCTCTCCCTCCATATGTAAGTTTTGTGTGTATTTATGTGCACTTTAATATATTTTATTGTTACACCTTTTTATTGTTTAAAATAAAAAAAAAATAAAAAAACAAGTGTCTTTTATTATTCTACATAGCATTATACATCCCTAAGCTACAGATACTTTGTACATCACAATGCTGATATGTCCTGGTACTTGTGGAGACTGATTCTTATTCAGCTTTTGCAATTCACACCAGCAACATGCAGCATGAGTTGACGGTTTGATGGTTAAATTGGATGCGACTGACCATTGGTGGCTCACAGCTCTTTCAATGTATGATTTTAACATTAAATACAGAGTCAGCAAAACTAACACATAAAACATATAAAACTAAGAGATAAAACTAGCCATCTTGACCGTCCAGATAGACAAATTCATTTCAAGATTGCTGAGCAAAGCAGAATGTGCAGCTACGGCGTTTGAGAGGATGGGTTGGAAGGAGATTAAAGCTGTGAGTTTGCAACATTCCGTATCTTGTGAGATGCATACTTCACAGCTGCGTGAGGATGGAGACTCACTGGAACACATGTTTTCTTATGATTTCATAGATCCTGAAGACTTGTGTGGACAGACTTTTCTACCTAGCATGACTCCGGCTGATTGGTATAATCTGTGGAATCTAAGGAAACTTTTACTCATGAATGAGTGAAATGAAGTGCGTGTAATGCTGAGGGAAAGGCCCAGATTAAGAAAACTTGAAGAGAACAAGATCACAGATCGCTGGGAATCCATTCTCTATACGGTGCTAAAGCTGCCAAACACAGATTCCTGTTTACATCTTTCGGTCTGAGCATAGTGATGGCCCTGAGTGGATCTACTGTTTCCATGTGGACTTCTTCTAGTCAGTCTTTCTGAGGATAATGAAGTTCCTGCAATTGCAGAGACAAGTCCATGCAGAGTTTAAAAGTGACTTGGAAGAAGAGCCTTGTGGTGAAACTGTGGAAGCAGAGTCCACAGATGTCTCTGAATCCTCATACCCCAGAGTTTAAGTTGGGGATACCATCACAAGATGTCCCTGGTTCATCCTTGATTCACAGTGTGTCAAATGAGCAAGTGGTTGAAATGAATCCAGGTGACGCAAAGTGCTGAATCTGTTGAGAGTGAGATTAAAGTGGGCTGAGACTGAAATTCAGACAGATGTTTCATCCTTAGTGGAGGAGGATGCTGATAAGTCAGCACAAAATGATGAGTTAAATATTGAGCAGGCACATCATTCTGTTGTAGGGCTGAGAAGGTCCCAAAGAGAAAAGAGACCCCCAAGTAAATTAAAGTAGAAACTCAGCTATTTCAGTTGAGATCAGAATGCAACAAACTCAAGGTGAATTATTGTTTAACCTTATGGGTCATGTATCAAATTAAAAGTGTCACGGATGTGCTGTTAGTGCTTAAATCAAAGCATAAACAGTGCATCATTTTGGGATGGAGTAAGCATTTAAGTATCTAAACTCAGAGTGAATGGTTGTTTAGCCTTAAGGGTCAGAAAATTAAGTATATGATGAGGACATCATATTTTTGAGCAGGGGAGGATGTAAACCACTTCAATATTGAGTTTATTGATGGACTATTTCTGACAGAAATTAGCTTTATTGCCATGTATGTTTATACATACAAGGAATTTGTTTTGGTGACAGAAGCTCCACAGTGTGACAGAATGTACTAACTGACTGAAAAATAACTGACTGAGCCATAGGTTAGCCAAGAAGCCAAACTCTGTGTTCTCATGGAAAAGTCAGTTATTTACAGTAATAGCTGTTACAGTGTTATTCAAGATGGCAAGAGGGGCAAGATCAGGGGGATTCCTCCTTATAGGGTTGAATTAGTGATTGGAGGATGCTGTTTGTGTTCGATCAGATTGTTTCATCACATTGTGGTCATTTTGGATTAGAGGAAAGACGATTTGGATTTCAGTAATGTTTAAATAACTATGAAAGATATTAGTTTTAGTATTTTAAAATGTGCCTGTATAATCCTTATAACTCAATAAATATATATGGGTTTGTTTGTTTGTTTACAAATGCAGACACATTTCATGAATTCAATTTCTTTGTAATTCTGAGTTTAGTCTGAGACCCTGAACCTGAGACTCCAAATACTATTAATACATATAATGTTACACGTATTAGGTGAGCTAAAACACAGTAGACATTTTTCCTCCTTCAAACTGATATAAATTCAACAAGAGGGTGTTGATATCCAGATAGAAATATGTTACAAATTCTCCATTGGAATATGCTCAAGTAACATTGCTCAAAAAGTTGCCCCATGTATCATTACCCTTAGTATGTTAAAAACTGCTCCATAGGTGGATGTGCAATAATTACATAACAAAAAATATTCTTGAAAGCCATTCTATCACATTCATTTTGTATAGTTTACATGACACATGGTTTTAAACTAATTTTTATTAGGAATTAAGCATAGTTAGGTATATTCTATTGCTATTAAATAAACCCATAATATAACAATAACAGAACGCTAAAAGATTAATATTAAAAAAAAAATGGTACATACTTGTCTGTCTTTCCTTCCAGCAGTTGTTTCGCACATTAGAAACATAATCTTCTTCTACACTCTTCTCAATTTTTAGCAAAGCTGAACCTTTATATTCTGACTTGAAATCTCTGGTGACAAAATAGTCCACATGCAGGTTCTCTGTTTGTCTTTTCACAGTCTGTCCCGTGGACCTGGATGTGAAGGAGCAGAGACAGCAAATAGTATTACTACACAGCTTTTAAGCACAGTATTACACAGTTTTAAGCATATTATTTAAAACCTCTAGAACCCTTTTATACTATTAAGATTACTATTATACTATTACTTTTGTAATATTAGTATTTGTGGCTCAATCTTAAAGAAGATGAAGAATAAGGAAAAAAATCACCTGCTTTAGTGCAAATGAAAGTGACAACAGGTGCACTGGAAAATCAACAGCCAGACATACAGTATGTGCTGATGCAAGGTGATTTGTACTGTTTTCCAGAACTGTTTTAGGAGCATAGAGATACTTGGAGACGGGTTGTAGAAGGGCAACAGACCAGCAGCTAGACAGGAAGAGCACTGCCCAATAAAATAATAAAAATACCTCCAGCAGTCTGCTGGCGTGCATGTTTCTGACAAACTTGGGGTGGCTATCGAAACCACTGCATCGTATGGGAAACTCCTGTTTTGATTTACCAGTGTGATTTACACATTAAGATTAGTGTCCCTTGTGTGCAACAAGCAATTTGGGCTTTTTCTTTTAGATGGATCAGAGGAGAATGAATGCAGCACTTTGATCTGCTGGTGTGTTTTTCACATCTGTTAATGTCTAAAGAGCAGTTTGAACTTTTTAGGTAGATTAAAAGAATGCTGTCACTGATTATATCACTGACAGCGTCAGATTTGGATGCATCTAGGCCATGGCCACTCTGAAGCTCACTGCTTTTACTGCAAGAGCATGAGTCTCGCAAAGCACTTAGATTAGCTGGTGTGTTCACACAAAAAAATCAGTGCACCTCAATCTAATGAATGGTTTAATCATTTTAGGCAGATCAAAGTAGACTGCTATCACTGTTGTTTTCTGATTACTGACAGCTTCAGATTTGAAGGATTGGACATGCTATAGAAAGGATCCTGACACCATTTTCCCAAATGGGTTATTATGGGCTAGCAGAGCGCAAACTGATTCTCATTCTCAACAGGCTGTGAAGAATCCCGGCTTCATGGCAATGCCATTTAGATGAATGATGCCTACTGGTATGTCATCAGTGAATCTCCTGTTGGAGGCCGGTATCATTTCCTCCCAGAATTGCATGATGTACTTACCAAGGCGGTGCACTCCTAATACTGCACATGTTCATTTCTATAATTCTGCTATTCTTATCTCTGTTGATGCTGTTGAAGTAAGAAGGTATGGCAAACTCCTCCCTCAAGAGTGGCGGTTGCTTCACACCTCTACTCACCATCTGCCTGGCAGATTTGCAAACAGGTTCACTGCAGCTCAGAAGTTGAACAATGAGTTAGCCTTTTACAGATGCTACTTCCTTGTTTCCAAAGCGGTGTCAAACACAACTAATTAAGGTCTTCAGGATTGTTCGAAAATAGATAAAATTCATACAATGTGTGTATACACATTGAAAAGTAATGCAAATCAGAATTTTCAACAATCAACAAGAACTCAAGACATCAGATTGTCACGAGTATCTCATATTGTTGCGGTAGCGTCCTCTACACCAGTTTTGGCTATGACAAGGCTTGCTTATTGGTGAAGGATCCAATAGAGCCTGTCTTGAAATGGTCCCTACACCAGCTACTATTCAAGACATTGACACAGAAGCGCATGCTGTAATGCATTCGGGACCAGGGTTGGTTTGCAGCCATCGACCTGAAGGATGCGTACTTTCACAGCTCGATTCTACCTCGGCACAGACCGTTTTTCTTCAGTTTGACTTTGAGGGTCAGGTGTATCAGTACAAATTCCTTCTTTAACAAAATAGTAGAGGGAGCTCTGACCCCACTTTGGGGAAGAGGCATCCAGATCCTCAACAATCTAGATGACTGGCTTGTATTACCTTACTCGCAGTTGTGCGAGCACAGGGATCTGGTGCTACAACACCTCAGCCAACTGGGGTTTTGGGTCAACTGGGAAAAGAGCAAGCTCTCCTGTGCAGAGCATCTCTTTTCTCGGTATGGAGTTGGATTTGGTCAACATGATAGCTTGTCTCACAAGTGAGCGGTCACTGAAAGTGCTGCCTTGGGTCCTTTCGGAAAAGGACTGTGGTTCCTCTAAAACTATTTCAGAGGCTCCTAGGGCACATAGCAGACATCGCCCACCATCTACTCATTTGGAGTAAGCCACAGCTGAAATTGTTTCAGGCTGTTCACATTCTTCCTGGAGAATGGAGACTCCACCCCGGAACAATCCAGCTTATTTGGAGTCAATTTGGCAGGTTCTGTTGATTGCTCCGTTCTGGCCCACGCATACCTTGTTTGGGGACCTTATGCTCCTCTCGACAGCCCTCCCTGGAAGATTCCTCTGAGGAGGGACCTTCTTTCTCAGGGGCTGGGCACAATATGGCACCCGTGACCCAATCTGTGGAACCTACATCTGGCTTTTGGACTGGACAAAGACGACCTCTCTGGCTTTCCCCAGGCCGTGGTGGATACCATCCTCCACGAGGCAGGCCTATGCACCAAAGTGGGGTCTGTTTGTTGACTGGTGCTCCTGTCACCTAGAGGATCCCCCAAGATGCATGTTTGATGTGGTGCTCTCCTTTCTACAGGGTAAGTTAGAGCTGAGGCTGTCCCCCTCTACTTTTCTATGCCATCGCTGCTATCGCTGCCCATCGATGCAGTGGATGGACTGTCCTTGGGAAGGCATCATCTGGTCATCAGGTTTCTTAGGGGTGCGAGAAGGTTGAATCCAACTAGATCGCACCTCATCCCTTCTTGGGACCTTTCCATCGTCCTGTTGGGACTACAGAACTCTCCCTTTGAACAAGTTTTTGTCCTTCAAGACCTGCATGCAGGTCAACAAATCGTGCCTTGAATTTGATCCGGCTGATTCTCACGTTATCTTGAGACCCAGACCTGGTTATGTACCCAAGGATACTTTTGGGATCAGGTGGTGAACCTGCAAGCACTGGACTAAGTAGTTTAGTCAGTGAAGGAGATGTCTTTACAGACACAGAAACATCTCTAGTTATGTTGTGGATAGATCTGCAGCTCATCAGGCAGCAGCTACATAAGCCACATGAGCCTTGCCACAAGGGAGACCTTTCTCCATGACACTGAGCACTAACGCAACCTCTCAGAGTGAAACACTCTGGAGATCCCACCCACATTATACATACTACTAACAGTAAGTAACTTTGCGACTACATGTCAACTAAAAGTCATTAGAGTATTTTTAGTTCACCCAAATGAATGAAAATTAGACTGCGTTTTACTCACCCTCAAAGCAACATAAGTGAGTATTGACTTTCTTCTTTCAGACGAATCCAATTGAAATTATATTAAAAATTGTCCTGGTCCCTCCAAGTCTTTTAATGAAAATAAATGGGTGTTTGTTGTCAACAGTTCAGAAGACATCTCTTCTGAGACTTGAGATGCAATGCTAAAACGTCTCTCACTGTCGGTGCTTGAAATGATTTTACCGCCTTTCTCTGAAACATGCCTTTACACAGCCGACATACTTGCTGCATTAGCACGCCTATATTTGATTACATCATGTCATTGTTCAGCATAATTTATTCATTCTTTTTTGTTGGTTTGCTTTTTTCGGCCAAACATTCAATACATCCCTAGAAAACAGGCACATGATGTAAAGAAGTATGCGTCACATACGCCTCTGGCAAATGTAGGACCAAAGGCAACTAAGTTTGCATACTTTATCATCCCAGTTTCGTCTTGGCTTCCAACATTTTATTTTTAAACCTTTGTACAAATCCTCATTTTGTGCTTCTAATTCCTGACTTAATTTCTGTTTTGTTCTCTCTCCATGCTTGTTACTAATCACAAAACACATACATCTTACATCATGTTTGAAATATGGATACTTATCCTTTGCTACAGGAGGACTTTATTCACCCAATGGAGCCATGTGAGGGACATTTTTAATATGGATGTGCATACTTTAACATCTTCTGAACTGTTGACAACAAACACCCATTTACTCCCAGTGAAAGGCTTCTAACACTTTATGGTCAACAAGACTGACTATGAGAAACTTTGCAAGTTATATGTCTAACCAAAAACTTACCTAACAGTCTACTCTGAGCGTTAGTAGACATGTAGTTGCAAATTAATAAGAAATATTTCACATGTAGTTGACATGTAGTTACAAAATTACTTATAGTAAGCAGAATGTCTAAAGTAGACTATCAAAATAAGTTTAACCAAACATTCAGCTGCCCATAAAATCATCCAGTTTGACCTGTATTGGTTACTGGGAAGGAATGTCCTTGGAGATTCACACAGAACAAATTTTTACTGCCATATTCACATATCCCACTGCACAGGACAAATTATGAACTCAAAAATTGTAGGAACTCGTGGCAGCGAATTGTGTTTTCCACAGAAATGTGATTCTTTTCTTCCCCATCATCTTTGTGTATCTGTGTAGGTAGACAGGTGCGGCTGGGCTTGGGTAATTTTCATGTCATAGTTCAAACTCGGGGATATATGTGCTTTTAAAGAGAATTACAGATTATGATTAGGCTATAATGAAAGTTTTTCTCGTTAAGAGGCAACCTAATTTAGCCGTGTACTAAATTAGCAAGTGGTGTTCTACAGAGCATACTTCAGCTTCCACACACACTTGGATATATCATATACCATTGCACATTTATTATAGCACAGGGATAACGTTGAACATATTTATATGCATGAACTGTTTAGTATATCTATGAATTTTATTTTAGGCAGGTTGTGATGATTGAGAAGACATCAGTTCACTGCGTGCTGTGGGTCTGGTCATTTCTTTTAAAAAACATATTTAACAAACAAAAATGCTCCAATCGTTTTTTCTAAATAAACATTATAAAAATAAAAAAATAAAATAATTTTGCTAGTATACACAAAACTGAAATATTTTAATATCCAAAACAATAGTATTAATTTTGGCAGAAGACGGGGGAAAATTCATGTAGTCTACATCACAAGCACATGCGCACTCTGGTTAGAGCGGCAATACTGCAACTAAGGTGTTTACATGCCTTTATATATTTCGATTAAAATCAGCGCACACCACCTATGTTAATTTGATTATGCTTGCTGCGATTATGAGCTTAATCATATTATTTAAATCAAAGTATTGCGTTTACATGAGGTAACGTTTAATCGCAATATTGCCAAAATCTCATTAGAATCGCATTAAGAGGGTCCATGTAAACGCACTCAAATCATCACACCTGACTAAAATAAAATCCCGAGTGCATACAGGCAAGTGTAAGCCATGAACAGTACTGACTTACATTAAAAGTTATGGTTACACGTAAATTCATGCAAGTTGTTATATAACATGTAACAAAGCATTATTACACATGATTTACAGTGTAGACTGTATGGATGTGTGAGACATAAATTATAAGTATTTTGACATACGGTCTGGAGTACAGGCTGTAAGGTGGTGTGGACACCAGCAGCTGGCTGAAGATTGAGACCAAGATCAGCACAACAATTGGCATCAGCTGAATAAACATGGAGAACCCACCCTGAAAAATAAAAACCAGTCATTATGTGTGACCCTGAACCAAAAAAACCTCTCATAAGGATTCATTTTGGATGTATGGTTTGTTAGAATAGTAGAGCGTTTTACACTAGGCCGCGAGTGATTGTCATGAGTAAACTCCGAGCTGAGGATAGTTCCACACTTGAGTAATTTAGAATTATTTTTGACAAAACCTTTAACAAAGGGTTATGAAACCCCGCTCACAAACATTTGCAGTTTAAGATAATGCAGCTATATGCTTAGCAATAGACACAAAAGAAACTGAAGAGTGGGCGCCTCATTTGCATCACTAGTCAAAAAAACCTGTACATTGTATAAACATATACAAACGTTTCAACTAAAAATGAGTTGGTGGAAAATGTGACATTCTACTAACTATAACTCAGTGTCCATTTCACACTCAGTGCGCCCTCCTCCCTTGAGTTTGGAAAACAACTTAGCTACTACATGTCAACTAATTGTAAGTCATTTGTAACTACATGTCTACTAACTTTCAGAGTAGAATGCTAGGATTAGTAGAATAAGTTGACATATACTTGCACAGTTTCTCATAATCATTATCAAAATAAAGTGTTAGAAGATGTTAAGCAATCTACTAATACTCTAATGCTACTCTAATGCTAGCTGACATGTAGTTGCAAAGTTACTTCGTATTAATATAATGTCTTTATCAAGATAAAGTTATTTTTCTTCCACTTAAATGTCATTCAGGAATACTGAAAAGCATCAAACATAGTAGAAGACAACCAACAATGTTGACCCAAGTTTTAGAATGATCTAGGACCTGTACAATGAACCTAGATTAGCTGGCTAGACAAGTTTCAGTTCAGTTTGTACCAATCAAATGGTTTTAGATACCATTTGATTGGTGCAAACTAAACTGAAACTTGTCTAGCAAGTTTACATTTACATACCAGTGGCTTGGCATTTACAGCTTTATTTGCCAATGGAACTTAAACTCCACAACTAACCCTCTCCATGGCAGGTTATGTTGTGGGTTAGAGATCCAAAACTCTGATTGTCAAAAAAAAAAAACTCCCCCAGTTTCTCTTGCTCCAAATTAAAGGTTACTAGTACTAAAAAAATAAAAACAAACAGGAAAAGCAGTTTTACTTTATATAATTTATGTAATTATTATAGGATTTATATTTTTAACTAATCCATTATAAGCTAACAATTTTGGTTGGACATTTATTTAACATTATAAATATGAATAATTTATTAATAACTAGATTAAATAGATTTCTGAAATATTAGGATGTTTTAAGTTTTAACTAAAAGGATTTCAAATTACATGAGCCAATGTTTTTTTCACAACAGAAAATAACATAACAAATGTTTAAACAGACATTTCACAACTTAATGCACAAAATGAGATTTTAAATTTGATGCCTGATACATCATATATCATAGTAAGAAACGTTACTAAAGCAAAACACTGCAAAACATTTGTTATACATAAAAAAAATTACTATTCAACAATTAAGTTCACTGATGTATAAAACATAAGTATAAAATATATGTAAAACATAAGTATAAAATAAATGTATATATAAAATGTGATTATGTATTAAGCACATTAATAGAGAGGCGAAGGGAAGAAAAGATGTGATAGAAAAAAGTGTACAAGCAAAAGGGATAACTGGAGAGGATTGTGAAGCAAAACCCATTCAAAAATGTTGGGGAGATTCACAAAGAGTGGACTGCAGCTGGAGTCAGTGCTTCAAGAACCACTACGCTCATGCAAGACATGGTTTTCAGCTGTCTCATTCCTTGTGTCAAGCCACTCTTGAACAACAGACAGCATCAGAAGCGTCTCACCTGGGCTAAAGACAAAAAGGACTGGACTGCTGCTGAGCGGTTCAAAGTTATGTTCTCTGATGAAAGTAAACTTTGCATTTCCTTTGAAAATCAGGGACCCAGAGTCTGGAGGAAGAGAAGAGAGGCACAGAATCCATGTTGCTTGAGGTCCAGTGTAAAGTTTTCATAGTCAGTGATGGTTTGGGGTGCCATGTCATCTCCTGGTGTTGTTCCACTGTGTTTTCTGAGGTCCAAGGTCAACGCAGCTGTATACCAGGAAGTTTTTGAGTACTTCATGCTTCCTGCTGCTGACCAACTTTATGGAGATGCAGATTTAATTTTCCAACAGGACTTGGCACCTGCACACAGTGCCAAAGCTACCAGTACCTGGTTTAAGACCATGGTATCTCTGTTCTTAATTGGTCAGCAAACTCATCTGCTTCACCTGTTTTGTGAAGAGGAAGATGTGATATGCCAGACTCAACAATGCAGAAGAGCTGAAGGCCACTATCAGAGCAACCTGGGCTCTCCTAACACCTGAAGAGTGCCACTCCACACCGCATTGCTGCAGTAATTCAGGCAAAAGGAGTCCCAACTAAGTATTGAGTGTAGTACATGCTCATACTTTTCATGTTCATACTTTTCAGTTGGCCAAGATTTCTAAAAATCCTTTCTTTGTATTGGTCTTAAGTAATATTCAAATTTTCTGAGATATAGAATTTGGAATTAGTTGTCAGTTATAATCATTAAAATTAAAAGAAATAAACATTTGAAATATATCTGAAATATGTCTGTGTAATGAATAAATATAATATACAAGTTTCAGTTTTTCAATGGACTTTGTGAAATAAATCAACTTTTTGTTGATATTCTAATTATATATATATATATATATATATATATATATATATATATATATATATATATATACATATATACACACACACACACATACACACACACACACTGAAGTTCTAAGCTTACAAATGATACCATATGTCTAGGTCACTGCTTTACAGTTAGAAATTTTTTTATGGTAACACTGATAATGCACTTTTGGGGGAGCAGAGTTCAAAAGGTTAATGATGAACTAATAACTATTTACAAAACATAACATTACAAGTGATTACATTATTAACTATTTATTTCCAAAACATGACTGTGTTCCCAAATGATTAAGTAATATGCTAAAAATGTACAAATCTGTCCTAAGTTATCTTAAAAAATTGCATATCATGAAATACTCTTAATAACTTAATAACTTACTAATTAAGATTATTCTATTAATAGTATATTTTAGTAAAATGAATCACTTATAAATTAATAAATAAATGAGAGGAAGAGAGAGAGAAAGAGAGAGAGAGAGTCTCTCTTTACAATGAGTGAGTTTACTGCAAAAACAGTACCATTTTATCCTCTTGTATAACGTAGCGTTTCAGTTTAACTGAAGTGATAGTTCACCCAAAATGTTGTTTATCTGCTTACCCCCAGGGCATTTGTGACTTTGTTTCTTCAGTAGAACACAAAGTAAGATTACTCAAACCGTTGCAGTCTGTCAGTCATATAATGGAAGTCAATCAAAGCTTTTTTTTGAAGTCAATCCAAAGCTTTCAAAGTAAAAAAACAAAACAAAACATACACAGATAAAACCAAATGAACAAAACACAAATACAGTAAGGTGTGTACACCACAATCTCCGACTCTCCTTAGCTCAAACCTGCTAACCGTGCATAAAAACATGGGGGTGTCTTCAAGATGCTCATATATTATTGCACCCCAGTTGGTGCTGAATGCAGTATAATTAGACTTTGGCCATTAACATAGTTTAAGGTAATGAAAAAAAAACTAGTTTTTTCAGGCCTAAAATCCCCTCAGACCAAAAGAGTAGTGATCTTAAGAGTAGTTAAGAGCAGTCAAAATCTGAGGTAACTAACCTCTAGTTCTGAACCGACCTATCTGTGTGATCAATATCATATACTATCAATATACTATTGGTTATCTACTGAAAAATATGTGTAGAAAGTTAAAATATGTGAACAGCTTGTATGCTTGAGTTTATGATTTTGTACATACTGTACATTTTTTTTTACATCATCTGTACCAAGCTCATCGTTCTAAAAAAGCGAGGTGTGCTCTAATTAGCCAGCAATCAAGTGCTCTGTGATTGGACGAATACCAAAAACACATGGTGGAAACGCTAAGACGATGAAACACATTACAAATGAGGCGTTTGTTGCATTCAGTGGAGACATAATTACTGATTATCATGACTTAGTACTGTCTTTTTGTGCGTCGTGTTGCTTTGCACCTCGTAAACATAACACCACATCTGCATTTGTGATCTGAGACACACATCAAGCACTCTGAAAAGGGTCTATGCGAGGCACATCATTATTTAGTCAGTGATTTAAACCTGAGAAGAGAAAGGCCTGCATAACGAGCTGCATAATGACCTATCCAGTTAGGTATGTGACCGAGAATAGTCAAGAAATTAATCTATTATTCCTTTCAGGGGCCTTTTCACCGTTATCTTACAGAGCGTCTTAACTGGTAAATCCTGAGTCATTCCTCTCTTCTTCCAGAACCAAACAGTAGCTGAGATGAACTAGATCTATCTAAACTCTTTTAACTGAGTTTAGCTTGACCTTGGCTCAACACACCTGCATGGAGGTTTCTAACATGCAGTAAGAGCTTGATTAGCTACCTTAGGTTTGTTTAATTAAGGGTTGGAGCTAAACTCTGCAGGAGAGCCCTGAACTAGATGAATCCTCAAGCTTTGTATAATTTCACGCTAGCTAATGTATAATTATATATAATTCAAATAATTATTATTTTTTATTAATTAAACTAATTAATTAAATTCATTCAAAATAATTGCACCACATGCTCCATAAACTCAGGATCAAATTCTGAGTTAACAAAGAAAGTTGATCAGTACCATAACACGGCCGGTTTTGAGTGGGTTTTCTTTGCCAACTTGAAACTAATTCTACAATTCTTAATATGTTCAACTACCATTATGGTACAGGCCCCTTGGTTTAAGGATTGTAAAGGGTTTTTCACACTGCACTTCCCCTGGACACTGTTATTCTAAACCCTGCTTTTCACCTGAAGTAAAGTTTTTCACCTAGGGTTTAAATTACAAATTAAAATTTGAAGTTTATCAGCTTACCCCAAGGGCATCTAAGGTCTAGGTGTCTTTTTTTTCATTAGATCAAATTTTGAGATTTTTAAGTCAAACCGTTGTAGTCTGTCAGTCATATAATGGTCAGTATAGGGAAGTTTCTCTATGAGAGGGAAAAAAAACATGCGCAGAAAAAAAATGAATCTCTCGTGCGTATAAACAGATTGTGAGATTGTAGGTAAGATGGTTAAGAAATATGGTAAGAACTTGTGCTTATCTGGGATGTTTAAACCAACGTAAAACTAAAAAATGACATATGCTCCTGCAAACTCATCTGTGAGTGGTGAGCTTTCACACATTCCCAATTTATACAGCAGTTTGACTTAAAAATGTCAAAATTTGATCTAATGAAGAAAAAGACACCTACATCTTAGATGTCCTTGGGGTAAGCCGATAAACCACAAATTTTAGTTTCAAAGTGAAATATCCCTTTAAAATCCTGCTTTGGAGCACACTTAGCTTTTGTTGTGCTAACACTGCATTGAGGTGCCAAACATATACAGCACGAGAAAATGTTTAGAAAATGATGTGACAGTACAGTATGAATTATATAATTTAATGTTTTGCAATTCTAAAGCCATTATGTAAAAAGTTGAGTAAAAAGAGCTGTTTGTCCAATCAGTGATTCTGGCACCACAAGTTTAAAATTTGTTTTGAACAAAACAAGAGACTAATTATAAATGAAATATGGTGCATTCCGGAACAAAAAAACAGCTGTATTAATTCTGCTGTGGCATAACCTATTTTTACTTTGTTAATATTAACTTGTCTATTGTATTGTGCCACATTCGTGATAACACAACTCACAATTGTTATGATATTTGGGGAAAAAACACTTTATATAACGTGTTTATATCTCACACTTACACACAGAAGCAATAATGAATATTTAAACGGCCTTGTGCTGCAGGTCTTCACAGCTGTGCCAATTCAATAATTAAGTGTGATATCGTTTTTATGCAATTATTATTAAGTAACTTCCATTCTGACTATCGCCTGCTATTGTTTTGTGCAGCTTGTCGGTAAATTCTGTTCCATCTGAAAGCAAGTGATGGATGTTAACAGCTGATTACAGAACTGGCTTTATTCACTAGATGCACACAACAATTGTATGCTATTTATCGCCCAGCTCTAGAATAGTGCCAAAAAATGACAAATTGGCCAGTTCATTTTTTTTTTTTTTTTTTTTTTTTTTTTTACAGCAAGAAGATTATTACAAAAAATAGCTAAAGATTTATTACTGTTCAAAATAAATTTGAGGACGGTGTTATTTGATTGAGCAAGAAAAAATATGTATGTTCATACTTCTCCCCTCTCCTCTGCTCTGTCTCTTCTGGTTTCATCCATATGTTGACTGTATGTTCTGCCATTAGTGAATTCATGTGCGTTCGCTGAGGAAACACAAAAATCACATTTTGAGTTCACCACACAACTAACCAGATGTGACACATTAACATTGCAACTGATAAGAAACATCTTCATGAGTTTTTGCCCTTTAACACCACTGGAAATGTCCTAGTTTCTAGAATTAATTTAAGGTCAACACACTGGCTTTCCACCACGCAAACAAATTCCATGTGGAACTTACACATGAAACAAAAACAGTAAGATTTTGGTTCAAAATCAGAAATTGCATGAATCAAATCAAACCCCTTATGCTATTATTTGTAGTTGTATTTTGACCATAAGGTGTTTGCTTGTGCAAGCAACTAATAATGTTTTTACAGTATCTCTCTTTGACCCAATTTCTAAACATCCACTATAGAAATATAAATTATTACACTTCAAATGTTTATCTAAACTAATAGTACAATAAAGTACTACAAAAACTACAAGACTACAAAAAAGCTATTTCAATTTCTGACAGTAGGTGGTGTTTATGGTTTTTTATTGCTGGGGCGGACTTAGGGATTTGGGAGCCCTAAGCAAACTCCAGGTATTGGGCCCCAACAACAATAACAATAATCCTTATTTTGCTCCCGCTCTATCTTATTTATACATTTGCAACCAGTGATTATTCAACCTAATGTTTTTAAGGCCATATTAGGCTACGTTTTTTGGATCACAAAAGATGATAAAAACAAAATGCTGCATTTGTCCATCTAATAAACTGTAAATATTTTTAATCTACCACTATTAGTGCAGCAGAGAGACCATGCCAAATTAGACAATGTCCATTTCAGACATGACTATGCGTCACAGTGTTGCCAAGTCTGTGGTTTTCCCATGGAATTGGGCTACTTTATCACTGCTGTTTTTCATGTCCACAACCTTAAGAGATTCCAATGAGTATTTTAGCCTTTTTTTTCTTTTACCAGGGACATCCTCGTAAATGTGGTTAGTTAGGGCAAGTTTGGGTGAGTTTTGTTGTGAAAACCTGGCAACCTTTTCCATTAAGCAGGTAACATTATTATTGCTATTATATCAGCTCATCGAAAAACACATTGACATCTGTATTAAAGAGAAAATGATCACATCATTGGATGTTTTGACAGCCTTACTTACTGGAGCTCCAAATCTATTGTCTCACTGCACTTGTGAGTAAGTTATGTGAAAGAGGAACCAAAGGCTAGGAAGGGAGCAGACTCAAAATGTTTCTTTCAGCGTATTACATAGTTAAAAAAAGTCTGCCCACCAGGCACCGGGCGTCTATATAAATGTCAGATTGCTGTTGGAAATGAGGTCGGAATGCCGTTGCATTTTAGGTTGAAAATATTAAAAAATAATCTGCCTGACATCAGTATTTGACACCAATTTGATGTTGACTTAACATTGGATTTTGGTTACACAACCTAAAAACAACAAATATCAAATATTCTTGCATGCAGTGCAGTGCAGAAAATCCGAGATGGAAAAGGTAGTTTGTGAAGCAGCAGTGTCGTCTGTTCTGACAAGGTGTTTAACTACAACTTTTTGCATGCTGGGCGGACCAATCCTGTCCATTGTAAGATCTGAATTAGGTAATACTGTAACTATTAATTTTTTAACTTTAACTTTTTTTGGACAGGTTGTGTGATTCTTTGGATTTATTTCCATGAAATGACCAGTTTTCTGATGATGGAGGGGCTGAATGCCCTGTGGTCATTCTCTGCATTTTATTTAACTCCTCCTGGAGTACTTATTTAACCGAGTTACCACTAGCATTAGCAATAGTTTGCAGTTCTTCCAAATATTTTTTTGTGGCACTAGCTACCTGAGGATAGAGAGAGCTTAAGGCATGCACATTACAAGTAGTATCGAGATTTAGTGTACTGACCATTGTTACAGGAAGTAGAGGGCTTTAGTGCTTTCATGGTGGAGCTATACTGCTGTGCAAAGGCAAAAGAGCATAACATCTGTTTTTTTCATAAATAGTTATTTATTTTTTGGGTATTCCAGGCATCCTTTATCATGTGCATAAGTATCTTGAGTCAATTTAGTTGTTTTTACAAGAAAAAATGAATAGTTTTAACTGTAACTCTGAAAAATACAAAAGAAACCAAGGCAGAACAACATCAAAATTAAGTTGCTGCAGTGCTGCTGTAACCTGTATATTTTCATACATGTATCTAAAGCACAAACTAGATGAATTGTGATCTCTATATAATAAATCATTACAAAGACTATAGACCTTGGCGGCATTTTTTGCTGTGACTGGTGGTTTTAATTTCACATTCAGAGTATCTTTTATTCTTTAAATAATTTCAAAATATCAGTATTCAAAAAACTATGGAAACTTAAAAAAAAAAAACATATGTAAAATGTAAAAACCAGTTAATTCCTATGAGTGTGAACTGACCACCACACAAAATATGAAAAGTATCAAAAACTTTAGGAGTCAGGTGTCCATGGCAGATACCAGCACAATAACACTCAGCAAAATATTGTCTAATTATTGTTATCAAAGAAATCCTAGTTTTGTCAATATTGCACTCCCCTAGGCTACAGTCACATTTCTGTATGCTATAGCATAGGTGTTAGTATAACAATTTTGTAAATGATCAGCAACCAAATATTGATAATATGGAAGTTAGTGTCAAAAGTGCAGGATCAGAATAATGCCATGATGGCTGAGAATTTGTGATGTCAGCATAACCTGATCTCATTGGACACTCCATCAAATTAGATCATCTTACACACACTGTAAAAAATTTCAACTAATTATTTAGCAACAAATTCCACAGAAATTTTACGTTGAGTCAGTGTCTGACTTCAAAGTGTTATCTGATTTGTAATTGTTTAGTTGGCTCAACCTTGTTTTATAGTCCATTCAACTAAAATGCTTTAATTAGTCAAACATCTACAAGACTACAGCAAGTTATGTCAATTAAAATTTAACCATTTATTCTATAGGTGCGTTCCGATTGGCAGGGTCCCTATGCAGTGTTCACTACGTTCTACTCCCTAAGCACGGATATCCGTTGAAGTGAACTTAGCTGATAATAATCGCTCATTCAGAATGCCCTGCAACGTCATCAAAGAAAATCAATGGCTGGGTCACGCAGATAATGATATGAAATAAAATTTTAATTTATTTTACTTTCAAATTTAAATGCATATAAACACGTGTAAAATTATTTGTATAATATAGTCAAAATGTATATGTTTAGACTACAGCCTAATTAACTCTGCTAATGTAACGTTAAACAAAGTAAAATTCAATTTAGTTTCACCTATTCATACATTACAATATGCAATTCAATACAATATGCATGTGCAACTCATCACCATATATAATACTCGAGTTTGTATAATAGCAACATTTATTGAAACCACTCCATTGTCAATCATTTAAAAAAAACCTCAACGGCTCTGCTCTATCGTTAGTTCTGAATGGTGACACAGTGCGCAAAGACAGTTACCTCAAGTAGCATTTTTTTTTTGTTTGGCCGTCAAAAATTGCTGGGGAACTACATAAATTTTTAAAGTTAAAAAAAATATATACAAAATGATTAAAAAACACAAATTACATCACATAATAACCTTTATTTAATCTCCATTTAAAACATTTTTTATACAAACTAAATATACAGAAATAAAAAAAAGTGATCAACACCTTGGATGGCCTAAGGGTCATTTGTGGGTGAATTATCCCTTTAAAGATCCAGTTGATAAACATTACATCTGTAATACAACTGCAAAATTCACTTTACATTTTGTGTAAACTAAACAAGCTAAACAAAATGTAAGACTATATTAACCAATATTTTTGTTAATCTTTAAAATGAGGCAGAAGTAAAAAAAAAATAAAAGTAAATAAAATGAACCATGTGTTACAGTATATAAAATCGAACCTTTATTTAAATAGCTCTTTATACAAAGTCTGCAGAAGAAGCATTAAGTTGGCACACTACACTGCACCTTGATATCTTGAAGCCTGTTTCACACATACTCTGTCTGCAGTGCGTTTGCAGTCTGTGTGCGTTACGTATGTGGTACAGAAGCAGTACGGACGCATTGCGTTTTCACACGACAAGTTTGCAGTCTGCCGATACTTGAGGAACGCACTGCTGGACCGCAACCGCATCCCGCGTAAACGCTCTGATCCGTTAACATGGGTGAGTAACAAAATATGCACCGGAAATGCACCGCATACAGAGCATGGCTTGACAGAACTTGTGTGGGACTATTTTATATTTTAAAAAGAAGATGCTGCGCAGCATCAGGTATTGTGCAAAGCCTGTCTTGGTCAAGTAGCTACTTCATAGTTGCACAGCTAAAAGCCTAACACAAGCGTGTCACATAAGTCAAGTACAACCCCACAGGGATTACTGACAGAAATGTTTGAAAGCATAACTTCAGATGAAGTTACTTCAAAACCTACTCATGTTCACGCCAGACTTATTTGTCAGTGTTTATTTTCAGAATAATTACATGCTTTCAAGGCTGGAAGTTCAACAAATCAGTCAATATACTACTGTGATTGTAGTTGTTAAATCAATTCATGCATCAGCTAATGTTATTGTAACATATTGGCCTGGCAAAATTGTGTTGGTCACTATTGAATAATACAGAATATAAAGAGCTTTACAAAGATAATTGCATATTAAAAATCACAGTATTGAGAGAAAAAAAACCAAAAAACAATTAGATTATTTTCCAAAATTGTTTAGCCCTAGACAGAGTGCAGTTCGTCTCTGGCCAGATGAAACCAGCACGGCGTGGTTTAAGGCTGCAACAAAGGTCCTTTTGAGCAGACGACGTAATCGGTTCTCGTCTTGTACTGATGACCAACAAGGTCTTCAGAGGGGATCTGTCTCTGGAGCTCATCTAGCTGACATGATCTCCGCTGACATCCAGGTCTGTAGAGGTCATCTCTAGGTGCTGAGCCACCATCTGATTTTGACATATGGACTTGCAGTGGAGTGGTCATGTGACAGTGTTTGGTGCCTTGAAAGAACAGACTGGGTTGCATCTGAACTCTTGCAATGATGACAAAGCACCAATAAAACACCCTGATGGACAAAGAAAAGTACATTTTACATTTTAAAAACAAAATGCTGCCTTTAAAACTATTTAAAATGTATTAATACTATCAAAATAAATCAATAAATTGTTATTTTTTTTGTTGCAGCCTTTTTTTTGGCACAAATTCATTACACAACAGTGGGAGCACTGATGCCAAGTTACCTAATATTATATTATAGGGCTAAGTTACATAAAATAGGATAAAATAATATCAAAATATGACAGCCCTGCCTGTTGTTAATAAATAGTGACACTGACAAATTGATTGGTTGGTTGTCCCAGTGTTTACTGAGCCACAATATTACCCTGAGAACGATTTAGTTATTCACTACCTAGGGAACTGACTGATACGCTTTCAGCTAGGGGTTAACCGATGTGTGTTGTTAAAAAAAAAAAAAAAAAAAAAAAAAAAAAAGAGGATAAACTGGGCAGGCAAAAGAGAATATCCACAAGAACAAGCGAGGGTCAGGGCAGGCAAAACTAGGAAACTGTTAAGAGTTTGACACTCTATAATTTTCTTTAATTCTTTTTTTCTAATATCATCTTTGAACTACCTTTCCTGAATTTGATAACTCAGTCATCCTACATCGATAACTGTCTGGAGAGTTTCCCAAATGTGCAAATAGCAAAGAACCATCTTGACCGCATGTGCTCACTACTGGAAAAGGAGGGATTTGAAATGAGAATGATCCCCTTATTCCAAGTCCTATCCATCAGGCTTGAAGGGCCTGGGAAACTGAGCTACCTGATCTGTCATTAATACAGCTCCTCCGCTGTTACTTAACTCTGCCCTCCGAACAAATAGTATCCAGAGAGCTGCATATATTTGGCGAAACTTCAGAGAATGCATATGGGTCAGTACCCTATTTGCGAATGGAAACTGAAGGGAGCGTGGTGCATACTTCCTTCATTTTGGCTAGATCCTCAAGTTGCCCCAAAAAAACAATATCAGTGGCCTCAAAATCTGGTGACAAGATCTGCTAGTCCTGATGCCGAGCTCAGAAAACACAATTGGAATATCTTGCACTTCCAGACCCTTCTTGTTTTCAGTCATGGTCAAGGTTAAAGTCTGCTACAACCAAGTTATTGCGACAACATAGTCCAGACTATCAGACTATCCTTCAGTTTTTCAAACCCTTCTTTTAAGACAAGCCCAGCACCAAATTTTTGCCTCTGTATAAAGGAAAGTTTATTGAATTTCAAAAGTCATCTTATTACACTTTCCCCTGAATTCAGAAAAGAAACAGGACTTATTGTAGTGGGCAGTAGGCTCAGATGAGTAGAGGATTCATCCAGTCATCCTTGACTCCAAACATCAATTATCTAGCTTAATTTATCAAAGACTGTGAAGAGAAACTGTTCCATCCTGGTCCAGAGAGAGTTTTCTCAGAACTTTGCCATAATTATTGGATAATTAAAGGGAAGACAAGCTGTTAAAAAGCATCAGTTTTCTTGTTTGGAATGTAGAAAGTGGAAAGCTAAGCCAGCTATCCCTCAAATGGCTGACCTTCCACTCGCTAAGCTCCAGTTATTCATACCTCCCTTTTGATCTGCAGGGATGGATTGTTATGGCCCTTTCCATGTCAAGATTGGTCGTAGAACAGAAAAGAGATGGGGCATTCTGTTTAAGTGCCAGACTATGAGATGTATCCACCTTGACTTGTTAAGCAGTCTAGATGTGGACAGTTTTTAAATGGGTCTGTGTCGTTTTATATCTAGAAGAGGTCAGACCAAGGAAGTAATTTCCATGGCGCTGCAAGAAAACTGAAGGAATCTTTCCAGAACCTTACTACAGAGTTGCAAGTTAAACTGGAAAAATCAACAGATCAAATTTGAGTTAAGACAGATAATAAAAAGAATTATATACAATATACAAAATATAAAAGGTGCAAAACAGCAAAAATTAAACATATACTAATAACATTCAAGTGTAAACAGGAATTATGTTTGTGCAGTGTTATGTGCAAATCTGTATATTAAATAAATAAGTGTCCTCAAGTGTTCATGACATGGACTGCCTGGGGGAAGAAACTGTTCCTGTGTCTGGCTGTCCTGGTACTTAGTGCTCTGTAGCGTCGACCAGACGGCAACAGTTCAAAGATGGAGTGTGCTGAATGTGAGGCTTCCAGAGTGATTTTCTTAGCCCTTTTGTTCAATCTGGATAGGTACAGTTCTTGGAGAGTGGGGAGGGTTGTACCAATGATTCTCTCAGCAGTCCTGACTACCCTCTGTAGTCTTCTGAGGTCAGAGTTGGTAGCTGAGCTGAACCAGACAGTTATGGAAGTGCAGAGGATGGATTCTATGATGGCCGAGTAGAACTGTTTTAGCAGTTCCTGTGGCAAGTTGAACTTCCTCAACTGACGAAGGAAGTACAATCTCTGCTGGGCCTTTTCAACAATGGAGTCAATGTGAGTGTCCCACTTCAGGTCCTGGGAGATGGTGGTGCCCAGGAACCTGAATGACTCCACTGTTATCGGAGTGCTGTCCATGATGGTGTGTGGGGGGAGTGCAGGGGGGTTCCTCCTGAAGTCCACTATCATCTCCACTGTTTTGAGCATGTTGAGCTCCTAGTTGTTCAGACTGCACCATTCAGCCAGCTCTTTGACCTCCTGTCTGTAAGCAGACTCGTCACTGTCCTGTATGAGGGCGATGACTGTGGTGTCATCCGCAAACTTCAGGAGTTTGACAGAGGCTTCTTTAGAAGTGCAGTCATTGGTGTAGAGGGAGAAGAGCAGTGGGGAGAGGACACAACCCTGAGGGGCTCCAGTGCTGGTTGTACGGGTGCTGGATGAGAATTTTCCCAGCCACACTAACTGCTCTCTGTCTGTCATGAAGCTGCTGATACATTGACAGATGGAGGTGGGCACCGAGAGCTGGGTTAGTTTGGGGTGGAGGAGGTTTGGGATGATAGTGTTGAAGGCCGAGCTGAAGTCCACAAACAGGATCCTCACATAAGTCCCTGGTCTGTCTAGGTGTTGCATAACATAGTGCAGTCCACTCCAAAGATGGCCACCTTGGCTGTGATGGGACAGGGTGAGAGTTCCAAAACAGGACAGTCAAAGAGTTTAGCCATGACAGGGCAAGGCGTGGACTCAGGGATGGCCTCCATAGACAAGGACAGGGCAGGACAAGGATTCTAATATGGCTTCCATAACCTAAACAGGACAGTCCAAATGTTCAGGGGCGGTCTCCTGACTTTATCAGTATAGGCCGAGGGTTCAGAAGTGGATGCTGTTAATTTGGGAGGCTCTGCAGCTGGAGCTGCTATCGTAGGCCAAAACCTCTAGAGGTTCTCGGGCAGACTCGTGGGCAGGGGAGGTTTCTGGAGCAAACTCAGGGACGGGAAGTCTCAGGAGCAAACTCATGGACAGGTGCACCTCTGAGGTGCAGTGTGCAGCCCACATGCTCAAAATTGCAACTGCCATTAAAAGGGAGCACAAAGGATAAGTGGACAGTCTTCAACATGGCCTGTGCTGAAGCTCTGGGGATGCCCGCTGATGTTAGCATTTTCTGGTTTGGCAGAGATGAAATCAAGCTTGGGAATTAATATACGTGACATGAATAAAGTTTGACTTAACTGGCATGACGTGAGCAGGTCCTGAAGGAGCAGGCTTTGGCTTGACTGCTGTGGCATGAGTAGATCTTAGGGATCTTCTCCCTCATGGACCAATACATAGAAGCACAGATCTTAACAGTTCATTAAGTCCATGGCAAAAGATATCCATGTGTGCAAATCAAGAAAGTCTGAGTTATTAATAATGTCCAGGAAATCTTGAATATGGACCTCGCAGGACCGATTAACTTGCGATTTGAGGACGAAACTTGATGACTGGGTCACAGAGAAACTAATAAAGCATCAGAATTAGAGGTTTCTAAAATTAGAAACAAGGGAAAAGTCAATGATCAGAATCAAAGAGTGAATGTCTAGCATAATCTTTTATGCTAGACACAAGGGAAAACCTGACAAAACCAACCAAAGAGAACAAAACACATGAAACCAAGAAACCAATCAGAACGTGACATATGCAAACTAGGAACCAATGAGAACACAACACACAGACAAGGGTGTGAGATGGGGACACATAGGATATGGAGTCCAAAACATGTGGCAAGAGTCCAATTCAATTTAGACTTTAAAGAAAACACACTTATATGAAAAGTGAAAATAATTTAACTGTCTTCATAGTTCCATTGTAGAAGTTAGAAGTCCAAAGTATTTTAATGAAACTATAACACTAATATCCTATTATAGAAAGACTTGGTTCAATATCCTATTGAGATGTCTTAATTTTTTAATTGTCAGCCTAATCCTGGCCTATAGTTTCAGGCAAATTGGATTTAAAAGTGACAAATAGAGGCGTGACCCCTACTTTGAACAGTGATACAACTAATTTGTTCATTTTCAGTTCAAAACAACTAACTTCTCTTCTGAGCCAGAAACACCTTGTAACATTAAAGTAAATCTGCCCCATTTGAGAAGAGCAGCATTTCACTGTGGCTGGTTGTTAGTCACGTTTCATGACGTCTTTTTAATTCATGGGACAATTGCAAAAGTTTACACAAATGTAAAAACCTGTTCAACACAGTTCAAATGAGTGCATTATGTGGTGTACATTAAGTTTTACGTTTCATAGATTTTGTTTAATGTTAATGGCTTATAGAGCGCATGCTCTCCTCATATCTTTTCACGTAAAAAACAAAAACATATATAAAACAAAATAGCTAAAATTTATTATAGTAGTATTTTATGGATTAAACAAGGTGAAAAACCACATTCCCTTCAAATATCCCTCAGAAATATACAATTCAATGATTTTTATATACATGTTTTTGTGTAGAAATACTTTTTGTGTAGAAATATATAAAAGTTTTATTTAAAATGTATATCTTTTAAATTAATTTTTTTATGAATTCAGTCTAAAGTACAAATATTTATTCAGTGCCGGACTTGACTAACTTAACATCACCTGACGCCTTAACTTTACATACACTGTTATATACAAGTTTCTTCAGATATACAACCCATAAAACACTTTCTAAATGTACACTCAAAAAAATAATGTTGCATAACTTTCTCATTCAATTTAGTCTAAAAATAACTAGTGGGACTTACCGGAGTTGTGAACTTGACAAGATGGCGGTGCCATTTCTCCCGTGAAGTGCAGAATGATTTCGGTGCTGGCTGGATTAGTTTTAGTCATCATTTAGCAGTCTGAATGTTGACTGGATTTGAAAATGACCATTCATTTAATGGTTTTTAAATATATTTGTGCATTTTTTTAATTAGGTTTTAGGGTGGGTTTTTTTTACAGGGTTTACTCTTAAAGCTATATACAATCCTTCCCTAACCAGAATTTTATGCAGCTTTCGCCATCCATGTGGGAACAAAACGTGCTTCATGTGTGCATATTTGATCTATACAAAAGGGCTTACATGAGGGGAAGCCTCCTCCAAAGAACATGTTAAAGAGATCTTCAGGTGTAATATCCGACTCAAAGCCTCTGTGGAAATCAAATCCTCCATGAGCATTGTTACTTGGGCTGTTGGGATCCTCTTCTCCACTTACATCATACTGCCTCTTCTTGTCTGGGTTACTGAGCACTGCATAAGCATTCCCAATTGCTGAAGAACAACAAAAACAGCATTTAATGTTTTAGATTTTATATACATCAACTTTTTAAAATGTACTGGATATGGTAATTTAGAGACAGATTTACTTTTAAAAGCCTCAGTTGCTCCTGGCGCATGGTTTTTGTCAGGGTGGAATTTCAAAGCCAGTTTTCTGTAGGCCTTTTTTAGTTCCTCATCATTGGCATCTTTTCTGATACCCAGTACCTCATAGTAATTCTTACATTTCTTTATCCTACAGACAAAAAAGCAACAGTGTTTGGATGGTTAATGGTTATAAACCTATAATTACAGCTATGGATATACTAATCTATCAAGTACAGCTTTGCTAAGTTGTAACAACCGTTCATTCACTCTCTCTCACACACACACACACACACACACACACAACAAAACAAAGAATTAGAAATATTTTATTTTGAAATAGAATAGTTTTTAATTACAAATCTTATGTTTGATAAAATTCAAGCATTTACTCAAAATAGAAATCTTCCCTAATAATACAAGATCCGTGGACAAACAAACATCCACAAGATTCATTCAAGAATAAGTTTCGTAACCCAGATAATTGAATAAAAGTATTTAACCCCATTAAACCATCGGGACTGTCCATACTCCGGTTTGCATGTATCTGTTTAAAAGCCAATAGAATCCAAAACCAAATGATTTTTGCATCCAAATCCAGAGACGTTACACATTCAGATCAAGCCTACAACATTCTCCTGTTGCATTGTTTTCAAGGACTTTGCACAAATTGCATATAATGCATTTTCAGCAAAAAACATATCCTTGCACACATTTTATAGATCTGAGGTTGCTAGTTACCTTTTCCTACAACTATCATCACGTTTTCTGCACAATGACCACAAGGTTTGTTGCATATTGTGACGTAACAAGCCATGATGTTTGACTTTTTATTTGCTGTACATACTCTGTGTTCCATTCAGAGCTCTTTCTTTATAACTGCAATCTGTTGCTTCATCTTTTCTTTTTCACACCGACACACACATGTATCTTTACTAATGCAAGCACTATCATAAACTTGTGTGCATTATGTGACGACTGCATGAAAAAAAAATATTGCTTGTATAATTATATGGACGCAGAGGTTTTGTAGCTACTAACGTTACTCGAGTCCAACTCTCAGACTGCTCATCTGCTCCAGATTCTGTTTCTAGTGGGTTTTAGGTATTCATTCATTTAATTTTATTTTTGCACCAGAATAACTGACATTGTTTTTATGTATTTATGTGTTTGTTTTTAAACCAACTGAGTAATACAGCACTGCCTTGAGTACCTTATTGCTATAAAAAATGTGTTTTTGAAGCAAGCTTCTGCTAAAAATTGTTCCTGACAGCAACACAATACAAAAGAATGTTCCAAACATGCCTCTCATCTAATGCAGCTTAAATAAAAACAGAATAGCAGAGAACAGCTTATCTGCTGCATCATAACAAAACCTTGTGTGATATTTTTTCCTCACACATCTGCTCATCTTCCACATCTGTTAGTTTTAAAATAGACTGATTCACAGAAAATAGATACCGTAATACTCCCGTCTCACGTCAGAAACTGCATGGTTTAAAAAAAAAAACGCATGCTGCCATCAACGTATCTTCAAATGAGAAGCATTTATTATGGACAACAATGGTCTCAAAATTAAAGATGAAACATGCAACATATAGCTAACAGGGGTCCGTCATACATCATTAAATGAATGACAGACATTTAATTGTGCTGAAATACATAATACACAGAACAGTTTTAATGCCATTTTCTTAATAGTTTATGTTGCCCAGGGTGTTGCTCAGTGATAACAAGGAACTGTTAGGTGAAGGGGTCATAGCCGTGCTATATCGTGAATAAAACACAGCTGCTGACCAATCAGAATTCAGGAATGGAACTAACCATTTTATAAACATTTGTAATTGCAGGTTAAATGCATCCATGTCTCATCAGAGATGCATGAAACAGTTAAATATCATTTCAGATGCAGATTCGAGAAAGGGTTTCTTATGTTGGAATACAAGAGCCACATCAAGTGGAATACATACAAAATAGAATTTAGCGTCAAAACTGAACACAATCTTGCTACTCAAACTGTGTATAAACTTGTAAATATCACATATTATAAAAACTTTCACTCAAGTAATATTCTAAACAGTGACTTCAACGTTTATCAAACTGTTAAGATATCTGTATTTTACTTTCGCAGACTTTATCCACCACTGCAATAGCCTACAATAACCAAGATCTTATTAATTGGCAAAAGAATAAGTGCAATATATCTTAGATTTTTTTTTTATGTACATTAGAATGTGCTCATTTTTTTATTCGAGCACAAAATAATGACCATCATAAATTTGACAGATTTTTAGAAAACATGTCACTTAATATGGCGAGTAATTTTTTGCAGTCAAAAATTTGGTTTTCATTAGATTATTATTCTGTAACATCTTGCCAATCCTCTCTGAAAATGCCTTGGAAAACTTCGATTTATAGTGATTTATTGCAGCAAGCAGATGAGACCCATCTTTCTGCTGCAGAGGCGCTTTCTCTTAAAACCACAAAAACAGCTCATCTATCCTATCAAAATAAGACTGACAGGAAATGCGCATTGATGCATCTTTTTTATTTGTTGTGTGGTTTATGTAAACTATGGCACACAAACTTTATTTCTTAATTTAATTCAATATCATGAGATGGCAGCGGGGAGGACAACAACGCAATCTGACATAGCCGCTGAATTAAACAAACTTGCTCGTCTCTATCTGTTCAATCTTGGCGATGTCGGTGCCCTAAAGCAGTGTTGAATTGTCAGGGTTCCGTCACTTCGGTCTTGTGTTATTCATGGCTCTCCTATCAGGTCTTTGTTTTGTGTGAGCGTGCAGCTTTGTGTATCTTCGAGCCGTGCCTTGTTTCGGAGCGTGGTGTTCAGATTCCTGGTTTTGTGTCGGGGTTTAGAGGTGTTGTGAGTTTTTTAGTTAGCTGCGTGTTTGTGTCTTATTTTGCACATGGACAGTGATTTGTTTTGCTAGTTATGTGCTCGTGTTTTGATTTGTGTGAGCGCATACCTTTTGTTTTTGTTTCCTGTGTGCTCTCATGTCAATTGTCTTGACCCCCCATCTTGTTTCCTGATTAATGGTTCAGTTGTCATACCTGTTGTACCCTGTTACCCTCCTCATTTGCTCCCTTTATAACCATCTTGTGTTTTGCAGTCTGGTTGCTTTTTCCTCCCACGGAGTAGTTTTTGTTGTCTGTTTTGTTTTATTTTTTTCATCAATAAAAAGCCCATTACTTTGCACCTCTGAGTCCCCGTCTCATCCCTTTACTCAACAATAAATGACTGTACAAACTGGCCAATAGACGACTCAGCAGAGCTTATGTGCAGCTTCCTTTTTCCATCTTCCACCTCCGGATTGTCCACCCACCAGCTAATGGCCCAGCATGTAAACACTCTGTATTTCTGTCAGCAGGGGGCTGATGTGAGAGACTTCGTCTATGACTTCCTTATAGTGGTGGACAATCTGGACTACAATGAGGCTGATCTTAAAGAGATATTTAACTGCCTTGCTCAACATCTCAACGTGTGGGAGATGGTGAAGCTGGGGAAAAAAGTTAAGTAGGTGGCTGCGCACGTGTCGAGCTTGTTCGTCCACACTCATTCAAGGTTTAAAAGCTTCACAGACTGAACGGAACATGAACACCGCATAGTAACTGTTGCTGTAATGACCAATCTGTTTTAGAATCAGCCGGTATCAAAACAATCTGCAGGCGCAGGCCAGACATTATTGCTGGCAGGCCAGTTTTGGCCAGGGGGTGTGTTCTATAGTACACCAAACTCCTTGACTACACGATTTTTTTTTTAATCCGTGAAAAGCAGCAGCATACACATATACGTATGGTATATGTATGGTTTACTTGCTTTTTTTACTTGCTGAACAGTTTTCAGGAAGCACTCAGCACTCATTAAGGAAGTCTGTTCACATCTCTGTGGTTAGATCAGTGTGCTTAACAATGTGTCTTTGATCTTCAGTATGCATGTTTTAATTATACTGTGCTGTAAATAAAATACAAATAATTTGAAAAAGTCAGTTTTCAATCTCCTCATATTCTTTCTAATGTCCCTCTAAATCACAGTGACACTGATGGGCCATTAGGGGAGGGGCCCTTTGTCCCTCAGGTGAGAATCACTGAATTCTAATGGTCCTTGTCACTCCCCCACATACAGGCTTTCAATCACAAAACTGCTTAAAAAAAAAATAAATAAAAAAACTGCTGATGTGCGTTTTATATTTGCATATAATTCAGATTTTAACAGTAAAAGTTTTCATGTACATGTATATATAATGTTCCAAGTTTAGGGACTGTGTTAAAGGTGGTACAAAGTAAAAGGCGTAGAACCCCAATACTCTGTTTTAAAGCATGTTAAAGGCTCCTAAATACTCAAAAATGAATACATTGGCCTAAACAACAATCCTTGAGCAAATATTAAGTACAAAACTTAGGACTTAATAATTTATACACAAGACCACTTGCCTTTGTACCCCTTCAGCTTGCTCCTTGGTAAATCCTTTTAAGTCTGCAAGTGTTGGCTCTTGTTTCTGTGTCCCATGCCAGGTTTGGGATCTGGAGTCAGTTCCATTTGATGCCTTCCTGCAATATGCACTGCTGTTCCCTGTCGAAGTACCATTCCTCAGCAAGGCTTCCAACAATACTGTCAACACAACACAACTAGCTTATTGTCTAATAACAGATTTGAATACATCTTTTTTTACAGTTCTTAGAACATATACTTTTTGTGTTTTACACAAAAGATTAGAACGTTGTTGGCAATGGGTAATCTTTAAATATTTCTTAGATCATTTTATTTTTCATCCAAGATGTAAATAAAAGTTTTTTTTTTTAAACCGTTGCAGTCTGTCAGTCATTCATTGCCAGTCAATAGGCACAAAATGTTCCAAAGCCATAACACTGTTCAGTTGCTATTATATAAAGGTTTGGAACAACTTGAGGGCGAGTACATGATTAAAGTATTTGTTGAGTGAATTAATTAATAACCTCTGGATGCAGCAGCAGTGGGTGAAAGAGAGAGAGAGAGAGAGAGAGAGAGAGAGAGAGAGAGAGAGAGAGAGAGAGAGAGAGAGAGAGAGAGAGAGAGAGAGAGAGAGAGAGAGAGAGAGAGAGAGACAGAGAGAGAGAGAGAGAGAGAGAGAGAGAGAGAGAGAGAGAGAGAGAGAGAGAGAGAGAGAGAGAGAGACAGAGAGAGAGAGACAGAGAGAGAGAGAGAGAGAGAGAGAGAGAGAGAATCCAGAGATCCATTCATAACTTCTCAAATCTTATACTGATGCACATTACAGCACACACCTTACACTTATTCAGAAAAATAAGTATTCTCAGTGAAAGCCACGTGTAGTGCAACATCTAACATATTCTCAGCCATTAATGAACAAATTAATCCATGCATAACAGTTCAATCTTGTTCAATCTTCTTCCATCATGTTTGGACTTAATGTGTTTAATTTTAGTGACTTGAGATTCTGCAGTTTTTGTGTTGATGATCATCAGAGTGAGTATGTGCACAAAAGACATTTGAATCAACTGAATTCTGTCTCAAAGATACAAATTTAATGAGTGAAACTATCAACTCTCTAAAAGAACACTTTTTCATAAGTAAGCAGATCAATCAATGCATGGAATGTCTTTCCTACAATGTAAAAACGTTTGGCCTGCCAAAGACTTATTTGATTAGTAATTGTGTTTTGTGAGTAAGTGATAGGGTGCATGAAGAAAACTACCGGAGAGCCCCTGCCCCACATGGCATTCTGTCTTCAGTTCTATATTTGCTCTCTCCCTTGCATCCCAAAAAAAAATTAAAAATTCATGTGTGTGGTGCATTCATATTTTGGGGGGGTGAATTACCGCTGGGTGTGAACTGCAAAAAGAAAAAAAGGTTTTTTTGTGTGTTGACAAATCGATGTTTATGTCCATATATATATATATATATATATATATATATATATATATATATATATATATATATATATATATATTTATTTATTTATTTATTTATTTATTTATTTGCGGATAGATGCTGGACAATATGAAATGTATATTTGCACAGAAGCCTGGGACTGAAGAAGTGCTACAATGACGTGTCAGAGGTACAGCATTAAGCACTCAGAATGTGGACTATGGGCATTGCCAGACATTAAAAGGGCTTAAGGAATGACACGGCACTTATGGGCAAACACCAAGAAAGACGGATTGTCTATGATTTTGGTCAAACAAATTCAACAGCATCAGAGAGTTGTAAGACTGACCAATTACAATGTGAGATCAAAGCAGAGAAAACAAAAGGTTCAAGCTCTGGCTGAACAATTGCAGAATGTAAAGAATGACAAAGAAAGACTGTTGATTGAGAATGACAACTTGCTAGCTTTGCTTTCCAAACGAAGAAAAATCTAAATTCAAGCAGCTGTGGTGACAGCAATATAGACACCTATATAACTCTGCAACAATTACACGAGCAAGTCTAACCTCCAAGAACAGAATTAAAGGATACAACTAACAATGAGGGGTAATTTGAGGAATATTGTGAACAACAAACTTACACTGTAATAAGACACCAGCCAACAACAAGTTGACAGTGAAGATCTTGACAAAGACACTGGACTACCTCTGAAAACATAATTTGTACATGGGTTAAAATCAGAAATTTAGAAAGCCTTTAAAATCAGGTACGATGACTGGGTCAACATAAGAATGGCGTTCATGCAGATTGGTAAATGGCCAGCAAAGACTCAAAGGACACAGGATGTCAAACTCTGAACGTTGCCATGGAACAACTGGACAATAGGGAGTGAGCACTGAATATCTGAAATACTTGAGGGGAAAAACTCAGGAAAGATGTAGACATTGCAACAAGGAGGAAGACTGGGTTTGTGATTAGAAGCCAAGTTTGGGACATCAAAGTGAAACAGAAAGACCTGTTGAAGACATTTCAACAAAAAGAGACTCTGCTGTGGAAATGCTGTGGATTCGCAGGGAAGTTGAAAAACCTCTCTCTGCAGCACCACCTAGTGACATCTCATCCAAAACTGATGAACCCCATGTGTATGCAAACAAGACAAATGAAGACACCATACAGAAGGGACAGGCATACACAGAAACCTCAACAACTGAAGTCAAAGATGATGTCCTAGTATGGAGTTCTGCTAAACAAGCCGTAAAAGGAGAGGGGTGAACATACGGTTTCAGTAAGACAATTTAAACAAGAGAGACAGCAGGACAGTAAACAAATGCAAAATAAAAAACACAAAGAAAAAGTATCATCACTGATGAAAAATTGATTTGAATCAATCAATCAATCAATCAATCATTTTTATTTATATAGCGCTTTTAACAACACAGGTTGCATCAAAGCACTGTACAGTATAATGTAGAAACCTTGAACTACATGATGACAACCAATGCAGTAAAGAAAACCACAATTGCCCGAATAACCCAACAAATTTGTTATTTTATAACCCAATGCATTATGTAAAACTTACTGTCCAATCCACTTGGTTAAAATAACCCAACATTAGGTAGGTGCTATAGTAACCCACCATTGGGTTATCGGTTTGGTCATTTTTAACCCAACTACTTTAATATTTGTTACATGTACTAGGGTGGCACAATTATAACAAAAATCCTAAATTGCCAATTATACCCTTAAAATTGTAAATTGCGATTATTAATTATAATTATCACAATTTACACTGAAGCAGCATGCCCCTTTATTGCAATACAGCATATGGTCAATACCCGAATTTAGGCAACAGCATGTTGCCCTATGCAGATAATCATTAGCATTAATACCGGTCAAGATTGTAGTGCGGAATGAAGGCATGATGAGGAAGAATCATAATTAAAGTATTTAATAATCCAGTCAGGAACCATACATATACAACGTAAAACAACATTAATACCAGACAAAAATGACTGAACTGATAAGAACTTATCAAAGGGTAACTAATGAGGGTAATGAACGACACAACTGAACATAATGAGATAATCAACACGAAACAGAAACTAGGTCATACAGAGACCGAGCACATGAGCAATGAAAACAAGGGATGTGAAAATACCTTTGTTTTAAATATTGTGCAATAAACATCAGAATGCTACAAAGCTGAACTGACGCCATCAGAGAAGGCCCATCATTCAAGAGGAGAGGAGCACCCCCAGACCAAAGACCACAGAGGCAAACTTTTTTTTTTTTTAATTGGATTGACCTGCATGGATGAACCGCTCGCCACAAAACAGCAACGTGAGCCAATAAAACAAACAGTCAATCCTGAAACCTAGCTTCGTGAACACATCCAGAGATTCATTAAATGGTCATATGTTACATGGACGTTTTAACCCTCCTTAATATCTTGTTTCTTCCAGTGGGGAAAGCAGATCTCATGTAAAGATGTTGTCGAGACTGTCACATTAGCACAACTTAAGTGATGAATTGCAGGCATTACAGGCAAACACTCAGATGTGAGAAGCAATGCTTGCTCTGGTCACACTATTAACGCTAATGCTTCAATTTACACAGTGGAGTTTCTGAATGATTACATAACTGTAGCATAATCGTACATAATTACATCATTGTAATTGCGATTAGAAAATTGATTGTGCAGCCCTAATATGTACAGTACAGTGCCTTGTAAAAGTATTCATTTTTTTCCCCCTCACATTTTGTGTTGCTGCCTTGTGTTAAACTGCTTTAAAAATCACTTTTTCCACATTAAATTTACACTGATTAAATTTTTTTTTTTTACATTTGTAAAAATTATTACAAATAAAAACTACAATAATTACACTAATTCACTTCTGGCCTGTGTTTTTCGGTCGCCGGCTACAAACGCAGTTAATGATGAGTAATGTAAATTGGTCTCAGGCTATTGTGCTGTACAATGTGTTTCCCATACATTTATTTATCTAACCTGCCACAATATTAAAATGGGCAGATTTACCGAAAGGCTTCTTACAATAAAAATAAGCATGTAGTGCAATCAAACTAAGGCATGAGTGTTTTTATGTCACTGTATTTTGTAATAAATAAATAAAATGCACTGTTAATAAAATGTTTCCACTTGCTTCTACTTGCATATCTCTCCTCAATCAACACCAGTGTGCAGCAACGGCAGCCACAGGACAACAGCACCACCCCTGCTGGCCTCACAAACATCTCTACCAACAGCAAACTAGTTTTCACAGGAGGTCTCCCATCCAGGTACTGACCAGGCACACCACTGCTTAGATTCAGTGGGCAACCAGTTGGGTAGCAGGGTGATATATGGCTGTAGCTAGGTTAAGAAATTAATTGTTGAAAAATGAAACTGGAATTGTGACAGACTGTTACAGGGTTTCTTGTAACTGGTAGTGAGCGGTTACTCTGTGTTACATCCTGTAGTAGGACAGTCATTAACAAAAAGACACATTTGTGTATTGGTGTCCAGGTTATAATTAATAAAACAGAGTAGTAACACGTAACCTGGCAAGTATCTTCATTTACCAACTTGCAGCACAAGCCGCCTTGCTAAAACACACATATGTGGGAGATGCAATGGACAAAAATAAATAAAAGAGGACTTGAATATGCCAATTTATGGCATCCCAGCAAACATTGGTCCCACAACAACATCTTGCTACTGCACATGTGTCGAGCTTGTTCGTCCGCACTTATCCATGGTTGAGTATACTTTAAAAGCTTTGTGGAAGTGAAGTCATGACCAATCTATTTTAGAACCAGCCGTTATCAAAATAATCTGCAAGTGGGAGTTGCGGGCACGGGCCAGATATTATTGCTGGCCGGACAGTTTTTGCCCGCAGGCCGCTTTTTACCGACTGCTGCTCTAAACTCTGTCTTCTTCTTAAGCCTGTCTTTTGCATTTGACATTGTAGGGTCAGATGAAAAGGCACGTGCCTTGTACCTTGGATTCAGAAACAGGATTTTGTTTGTTGTTGCCAGTAGATATTATGCTACTGCTTACGTTAGTTGTTAATATCGACTAATATCATGATTTTAGGCTTTAACATCCATGTTTAATGCTTGCCATTGCTGTATGAAAATAAGTGTAAATTGGAACAATTTATTGTTGGAGCTTAGCTGATCTGAATGACAGAGAGAGAAAAAAGTATTGAGAACCGCTGGGTTAGAACATTTATTTTGAAACTTGTGAATCTCTTAGAGTCATTGCAAGACTGAATCACAAATCATACGGTATATAAATTGAGTTTTACATGCACCAATTTTTTTCCTCTTCTCTAAAGCAGCGCAGCATGGCCACACCACCTTTATTGCATATTCTGGGGGTTATCTGGGTTTATGATGTCACTAATCCAAAATTATTTTGTTGCAGTCCCTTACAAGCTGTCATCTGTAAGTGATGTTATGCTAATTGTCTGCTCGCAAAGAGCTTGATTGACAGGCAATCTAATCAATCAGAACATGGATAATATGTGTCACCAATGCTATCCACCATTTTGCCTAACATCTATGGCCGGTCTCTATAGAAATCCATGTTTTTTTTGTTTTTTTTTACAATCTATGGTGAGAACTACAGGTGCATCTCAATAAATCTGAATGTCTTTAAAAGTTTATTTCAGTAATTCAAATTAAAATTGTGAAACTTGTGTGTCAAATAAATTCAGCGCACACAGATGATGTACTTTAAGTCTTTGGTTCTTTTAATTGTGATGATTTTGGCTCGCATTTAACAAAAACCCAATCTCAACAAACTAGAATACTTCATAATAATAATAATAATAATAAAAAAAAACATCTTCTAGAAAGTATGTTCATTTACTGTACATATAGTCAATACTTAGTAGGGGCTCCTTTTCCTTTTGTGTGGAAGACCATAACTTTGCAAATGTTGTTCATGCTCACACAGCTACATCACATACTGACAAGAGTTAAAAAGGTGAAATCGTATTACATGACACCTTTAATGTGCCCTCTTCAGTGAAACCGGGGTAGAACTTTCTTCTCATGTGACCCAATGATGTCACATCACCTGTAATATATTCCCTAGAACTCTATTCTACCTGAACATGCAAGTGCCTTTGTTTTGTCTTAAGATCCACACCAGTAATGCTTTGGCATGTGAACAAACATTAATTAAATGTTCTAATTGAACTATGGCCTAATACTGGCTTAGTCTAATGACAGTTTCACATTGCAAGCATAAGCAGCATGTATTATCTCCCGGCGCCCATGTTAAGGTAAGAGTATTCACACCGCATGCAGAGGTAGGCCCTATCCGGAAAACCAGGACGGAATCACAGATCTACTCTAAAAAACAGAACGTAGTACGTCACAAAATTAGTAAATTTCTAAACTCGCTTCGTGAGTATTAACCATTTGATTTGTCTAAAACTAGCATCATATCACATAACGCAGAACTCTAAAGGTATTTACGACAATCCATCAAAATAAAAGTCTGGTTTAATTTGAAGTCATTATGCCTATTACTATTTTTCTGTAGAATGTAGATGGCCCACTACTACTACTACTAGCCTACTAACATGAAACAAACATTATTTTTTGGAGGAATAGTCACACAACACTTTTTTCCCTTTTCAAAAATAAAACGTCTGCTTAATTTCCAGTAATTAAAACTTTTGATTTATCTTTTACACCTTCATTTGACAACCAGAAAAAAATGTATACACAATACAAAAATATTTCATAAGACTGCTTTAAGACAAAATTGAATAAATTAAGTTGTTTTATGCATCCTAGAGTTACTACATACTTCTGTAGTATTGCGATGATAAAGAATAAAAAAAGTCACATGACATTATACATTATTCATAAATACAGTCTAAATGTATAAATGTATAATAGCCAGTTCACATTAATGAAGTATTCAGAGAAAAATCTTGTCTGTTTACATCTATTTATGAAATTTCTCTTCACTTTGTAGAATAGAATTTTAAATTAACCCAGTACTGCACTGTATTATGATACTAACTGGTTTGATACTTAAGTTGAAAAATATACTGGAATTTGGGAAAAAAGAAAACATTTCATAGCGCCCTACAGAGGCAATGTGGCGGCGTGTAGCAGGAGCAGAAGCGGCACTACCACGATCGTTTCAGCACCAAGCCTATTTGCTGCGCCGTTTATGCTCAATTAAAGTAATAATAAAAACAGGTGCCATGCTGACATCATGATGACGTTGTCTTCAGAGTGCAAATACAAAGAAGAAAATCATGGACGACACTCATCTCATCATAGAGGTTGAGAAGCTATTTTTGAAGTTATTTATGATCCCTTAGAATTTATTCAGAAAGGTGAAGGAAAAAGCATCAGCACTTGGTGAAGATGGTAACCTTTTTGTTTTTTTTACTCTTTGGCTGTTTTTAGATGACTAATGAATCGCTAAGTAGCAGCTGCATACCTCTGTCATCATGTACTCCAAAAAAATAGTTCCAAACCTGCATGAATTTGTGATTAACTCCCAGAGTATTTTTTTCCTACTATGGTGACCCAAAACATCTTTACAAAATGTCTTCCTTAGTGTTCAGCAAAACAAACAAAAAAAATCATACAGATTTGAAACTAGTTGAGAGTCAGTAATTGAAAATGTTCATTTTTTGGTGAATTATTCCTTTAAACACTAAATTAATTGCTTACGTTTTTGTAATAAAATAGGTCATATAATATATAATCCAGATATTAAAAAACCATTTACATTTTTTCCCCACATACATAAAATCTGTAAAAGTAATTACAGATCAAGGTTGAACACAACCTCAAAAGCTCTGTCTGTACTACAATATAATGTTCAGCACAAAGCAAATCTGTGAGCGCTGCAAACGGTGCCAGTGAGAATGCAAAATGTGCTGCTTCTGCTCTGCTTTCATCCTTCAAACACGTGCAGTGTTAAACCAGCCTATGATATTAAAACAAGATAATATATTAATATAGTTATGTATTTCTAATTATAGAACAAATAATTCACAATGCACAATTTCCAAAATCCAAATTGTGTACGATGTGGTGTGTTCACACAAACCTGCAACACAATGGCTTCATGAAATGTATTCAAATGACATTTCCAAAATCAAAGTCATGTATGATGTGTGACAGCATGTGTGTCTGAATACATCACAACTGATTGTCAACTTGTGGGAAATTATAGATTTGTATATCGCAAAAATTCACAAAAAAATAGATTGTGTCTGACGTGTTACAAGTTTTAGGGAGCAGTTGTGTGTCTAATGGATAGAGTCTGACCTGTAACCCAAAGTCAAAGGTTGCAGGTTCGAGTCCCAGGTTCGGCAGGGTTTGTATATGGCGAGAGTGAATATCAGAGATCTGTGTGTGTGTGTGTGTGTGTGTGTGTGTGTGTGTTAAATGCAGAGCACAAATTCCAAATATGGGTATACACTTCCTGGCCACAAGTCACTGCACTTCCCTTTAAGTGTCACTGGATATTTTATAGTAGCCATAATACCGTTTTTATCAGTTTAAATTACAATAATCTTGCAATGCAATTATTTTTAATCATTTTTATGAACTTCTGAGACAGTCCCTTAATTTGCTCGGCAAATGTCTATCAAATATCCAACATGAAGTGCCTGCTAAATGTTTTTGAAAAAGCACACTAGATACACATAATATACCTGCTTCTTCCTAAAGATCATTAAAAACAATAGGAGCCAAATATGCATGTTCCTAAGCAAATTTACCCGTTATTGCATAAGAACACTTTGATGATGATATACACTGTTTGAATACGTTCTGTTAAACCATTTCGGTTTAATAAAGTATATACGTTCGTTATTGCTGGTCTGTTTATAATGTATGTGTTTATGCTCTATGTGTTGTGTAATAATTGCGTTTAGGTCTTTCACGTGCTTTTTAAAATAACCTTTAAAACAGATAAACAAATCTGCAGCTAGCTTTTGTGTTGGACTAGCCGGTGTACCGCGCGAAAAAAAGAAAGAAACGTATAATACCTTTTGCGTCCTCTGTTGGATAGAGTTTTTCTGCTTTGTTGAGGAATTTTAAAGCCTTGTCTTTATTGCCATCCTCAAGGGCTTTAGTGGCGATTTTCAAACATTTCTCAGCTTCGTCCCGGTTTCCTTCCATCATTCTATCAGCTGACTAACACCAATTTCCCGATTCAGCCCAACACTTTCGCTTTCCAATAAATAAATAAATAAAAATATAATATTCTTTGACTTCTAGTGTTGTAAAAAAAAAAAAAAACGTTATAAGGTAAATACGGGATAGCCTCCTGCATTATTAGCATTATTGTTGTTGTTGTTGTTATTCTTATATAAAAGATTTGGGGGGAAGGGGTTAACGCCATTTAATTTCACATGGACTTCCCTGTTTTCATACGCGTGCTTTTTAGCTCTTTAAAACATTATATATATATATATATATATATATATATATATATATATATATATATATATATATATATATATATATATATATATATATATGTGTGTGTGTGTGTGTGTGTGTGTGTGTGTGTGTGTGTGTGTGTGTGTGTGTGTGTAAAAAAATATGACAAGATGAAGTATAACAAAAAAATCTGAAGTAAAATTATGAAATACTTGTGATATGCATGATGGAAATTATGTAAAGACGCAAAAGACACATAATGTTGGGAATTTGTTTTACGTGTCACCAAAGTGCATCCCTGCCCTGCTCAAGTACAACAGATAAGAGATATTATGTTTCTCCAAAAACTATAACTTTATTCATACCAACTTATTTCAGTCAACACACTCTATTACTACAAAGTAAGTGCTTTTTCTCCACCATCTTAATTGGTGCTTAAGTTGTTAATATTATATTAGGTGTGTTTGACTTGAAGCTGCGCTGAAGCCACCAATCTGTGTACGACATCATCAAAGTACTGCAAGATCGATTATAGCAAGCATACGGAGCCAGCAGCTGTCAAGCGTTCTCGCGGCGTTCCGCTTGCGTTCACGTACACACAGTGGATGACGCCACAGACAACTAGTTGTTCAGTCCTGTTCCGTTCACACGGCGCTTGTGTTCCGGCAATGCGGTTGTGAGTCCTGAAACTTTACAGGTGTAAATAACCGAACTGGCCATGTTCACACAGCAGGAGAATACGTTTGTCAGTCCTGTATTTTAGTTATTTTTTATGATTGTTTATTTATTAGAACAAAACCAGCAAACATAGCTAGGAACAACTATATACAATCCAGGGTTGCTTAAAAGAAAGGAGCATAAAATAAGGAAAATTGTCTCTGGGGTGACAATTGCTGTTTATACACACCTGAGATATTACCTTTTTTATCTTTCAGTATGTTCTAATCTATCTGGTTATTATATCTGAAAGTTTCTCAATAAACTCATACCATGCTTTAATAGTTTTGGGTGTAGCTCTGTTAATTCTCGCTGTAGAACGCTCTAGCAGTGCAAATTTTTTTTAATTCTATAAGTCAAATTTTGTTAGCCGGGAATGTGGGTTCATGCCAAATTTTAAATATAACTTTCTTGGCTGCAGTTAGTGCAGTGTGAAATATCCTACATTGATAAGCCATTAGTTTGCAGCTATAAATGAGGTATCATATCGTTCACAAGTGCAATATGGAGTACCTCAAGGCTCAGTACTAGGGCTGTTACTTTTTATACTTTACATGTTACCTCTGGCAGATATTATCAGGAGACGTGTTAGCCTTCACCTCTATACTGATGATACTCAGCTCTATATTTCTTTTTGGCCCAGTGATATACACCAAATTGAGAAACTAACAGAATGCATAGTCAATATAAAAGTCAAGTCAAGTCTGCTTTATTGTCAATTCTTCCACACATACAAACAGAGAATTGAAATTGTGTTATGTTCAGACCCCAGGTAAACAAAAAGGTAAGACAGTACAATATAAAATTACAGAAATAAATAAATTACACAACTACACAATTATATACAGTAAGAGATAAGTAAAAGCACTTGTCAGACAAACCAGTGAAAACAATGCAAATAGAGAATGTAGAGCAAAGAGCTTATCAGTGTAAAAATAAATAACTCAGGAAGCAGTGTTAATGTTTAACTGGGTCCTGGGATGTGAGAGGATGAGGGTCAGTGGTCAGTGATGCATGGGGGCAAGGAGAGGAGGGAGTTCAGCTTCCTGACAGCCTGATGTATGAAGCTGTCCTTCAGTCTACTAGTCTTAACCTTGGGTCCTGGAGGGATGGAAGAGAGACGCCAATAATCTTGTCAGCTGCTCTCGCTATGCATTGCAGGGGCTTTCAGCAGGACGCCTTGCAGACGCCGTACCACAAGTGATGCAGCTGGTCAGGATGCTCTTGATGGTGCTTCTGTAGAAGGTGCACATGAGGCTGGGGTTTTGGCTCTTCTTAGTTTGACAGCAGCTCCTTATTCCCCACATCCTAGTTGCATGCGGTAGCAGTTAGTTTCCTGGAGAAGAACACACGGATGAAGTTTGCTAGGTTGACCAGATCTTTGTGCTCCTATTCCAGTCCGAGACATCCACTTTTACCACAAAAGGCCGGCTGGTTTTCATCAGCTGGTTTTCCTTTTAAAAGAGATGTTAGAGGGGATGCAACTGAGCTGTTGCAAGTGGCTGTTCCAAGATGGCGCCATTGAGTTCAGCTGCCGTCACGACCGCTCCTGCAAAACTTTGTTTTTCTGTTAATTGTTTGTATTTTTTTATAGTCTGCGCGGTTTACTTTATATAAGATGGCTATTACTACATACGACCGAGCCACTCTTATATCTATTGGTGTACAATGCACCCAACTTTCACCATTTTTAAACCCAGACCCATGTTGGCCGAGTGAGATCCTGTCGAAGACAAAAGGCGTCCACGAGGGAAACGAGCTGGCGTCAGGAACAGGTTGAGGGCACGCTCACACCGCGCTCCCCTACCTAGTGTCCTGTTAGCCTCTGGAAAACAAGCTCTATGACCTCAGGGCAAGGATCAAGTTCCAGAGAGACATTCGGGACTGCAACCTCCTCTGCTTCACCGAGACCGGACCACGCCATACAATCAGCCGAGTTTTTCTCTGTTTACCGTATGGACAGAACAATGGAGTCGGGGGCGACAGCGCGAGCGTTGTTCCTCTCTCACGCTCCTGCACACCAAACTTGGAACTTCTGACCATCAAATGTCGCCCTTTCTATCTTCCACGGGAATTCAGCTCGGTCATAGTCAGTGCCGTTTACATTCCACCTCAAGCGGACACGGACACTGCAATATGGGACTTACACGATCACCTCACAACACACCAGTCACAGCCGCACTCATTGTGCTGGGGGATTTTAACTGTGCAAACCTCAAGCGCGCTTACCGAACTTCCACCAGCCCCACCAGGGGCGAAAGGACACTGGATCACTGCTACACACCCTTCAGAGAGAGCAACAAGGCAAAATCATGCCCACTGTTTGGTAAATCGGACCATGCCGCCATCTTCCTCGTACCCGTTTACAAACAGAGGCTGAAACAGGAAGCCCCGGTACAGAGGGAGGTGTCATGCTGGTCTGACCATTCGGTGGCCGCTCTGCAGGATGCTTTGGATGACGCAGACTGGGCCATGTTCAGGTGTAGCTCTGAGGACGTCAACGTGTTCACGGAAGCGGTGGTGGGATTCATTGGAAAACTAGCGGACGACACGGTAGAGAAAACCGTCATCAGGACGTTTCCCAACCAGAAGCCGTGGGTAGATCAAACTATCCGCGACTCTCTGAGATCCCGCTCCGCAGCCTATAACACGAGGATAGTCACCGGGGATATGACCGAATACAAGGCTGCGTCATACAGCGTGCGCAGGGCGGTAAAGGAGGAAGGCGAGCAAACTAGAGTCACAGTTTCAACACAGTGACTCTAGGAGCCTGTGGCAGGGACTGAGAAACATCACGGACTATAAAACGCCAACCTCCAGAGTGGAGAGCGCAGATGCTTCTCTGGCAGATGAGCTAAATAACTTTTATGCTCGTTTCGAGGCTGCAGCTAATCACGCTAATTACGCTAGCGGTATGATGAACAGCATGCATGCCGAGAGAGCCGGAGAGGAAATCACGTTCACCATTTCGGAGCATGGCGTTAGGAGGGCATTCAGGAGAGTGAACTCCAGGAAGGCAGCAGGACCTGACTCCATCACAGGTCGGGTTCTGAGAGCCTGTGCTGACCAGCTAGCACCGGTGTTCACTGAGATATTTAATCTCTCCCTGAAACAGTCTACAGTCCCCTCGTGTTTCAAACAGTCCATCATTGTTCCTGTGCCGAAGAAACCTCAACCATCTTGCCTGGATGATTACCGCCCTGTAGCTCTGATGTCGGTAGTGATGAAGTGCTTTGAGAGACTCGTCAGAGACTTCATCACCGCATCACTACTGGTCACACTCGACCCACTAGTTTGCCTACCGCCAGAACCGGTCTACGGAGGATGCCATCACACACCTCCTCCACACAACCACGAGCCACCTGGACTTTAGAAGAGGGAACTATGTGAAAATGCTGTTTGTGGACTATAGTTCAGCGTTCAACACCATAGTAACCATAACCTCGAAGTTGGAGGTCCTGGGACTCAGCCCATCCCTGCGTCACTGGATCACTAACTTCCTGACCGACAGACCACAAGCCATACGGATGGGAAAACACACCTCATCCTCCCTCACCCTCAGCACTGGAGCCCCTCAGGGTTGAGTTCTGAGCCCCCTGCTGTACTCGCTGTACACATATGACTGTGTGGCCACTACAAACTCCACCACCATCATTAAATTTGCTGACGACACTGTCGTGGTGGGCCTGATCTCCAACAACGATGAGATGGCCTACCTTCAGGAGATCAACAACCTGGAGAGATGGTGTCAGGAGAACAATCTGCTCCTGAACGTCAGCAAAACAAAGGAGTTAATAGTGGACTTCAGCACGAAGCAGGTGCGCTCTTACCATCCCATCATGATCGACGGGACCCCAGTGGAGAGAGTGGACAGTTTTCGGTACCTGGGTGTTCACATCGGTTTTCATCTAAAATATCTTAAATTGTGTTCCTAGGACGAGCTTTTACGGATCTGGAATTACATGGGAGGGACTAATGACCAAGTTTTTATTTTAAAATTAATTTTCTCAAAATATACAATCAGTTACCATTCCTCTGTGTGTGTGTGTGTGTGTGTGTGTGTGTGGATGAATGTAAGAAGTAAATGTGAGCAGCGTGAGTTTCATGCTATTTAGAGCAAGGGTAAATTTGCAGTGTACATGGGTTAATTATGTATGAACTTAGGTATGAATTAGGTATGAAGCTAGTTTTAGGATGTCCACAGGACCGACAACCCCCTATCGTTACTTAAAATAATTCACATTAATATAGCTTTCTGTTGAAGAATACAGCTTTTTCTAATGCTGCTTTCCTCTTATTCTGTTGTACATTGTTTTATGCTATGCTTTTATGAACATTAGATTGAAGTTTACTATTAAAACCACTTAATTTATGATGAAACAAAACAGTAATAATTGAACATGAGGTCAATAGATATTTTCTTATTTTACAGCTGGTGAATTAACATGCCTTTTTGTGCCAGAAAAGACACAAAAAGGCATAGGAATCTGTAGTGCCTAGTTTAAAAAGTTGTGAAACTGATGTACAAAAACTGTTGTTTTATATCTGTCTGTAAGAGATGGATGAAATGCGTGACAGCACCCATTCAGAAATTAATATATTAACTAACAGAAGATTTGCCTTTGGTAAAGCGTTACCAAAATGTCCTTGTTCAAATAGAAGTTAATTTTCTTTTTTTATTTAGAAGTACATTTGATGGACAAAATTGAAAAGCATTCAATCAGAAAACAAGAAAATTTTATTTACAACATAAAGAAATCATATTTAGGAAAGCATGAAGTACATTAAAACGGTGATCACCATTAACTGAAGCACAAATGTTTCACAGGTGAAGACGTATTCAGTGTGGCCAAAGAGGATTTTTAGTAAAGATACTGAACGCTTAGTTGTTTTAATGTGTAATGTTTTATACATTTGTGATTGTTTAAAATATGAGCTAGTTTGTTTCCAGACTAAAACTAATTTTAGACAAAGAACTTTACATTTGAAACTGCATTATAGTCTCATTTTAGTCCAGGACAATCTAGAACTATTGTGGGACTTACAAAAAAAAGAAAAAAGTGTCAATTGAAAAAGCAGCAGGGACTAAATGAAGGAGAGCATAAAGACATTAGAACAATTGGTGCGAGATATCCTTTACTGCTTTTAATATTTTTTCCACTCTACATCATCAGGAGGGTTCATGTCTACTTTCCGTTTACCGACATCCATCCAGTTGGTGCTGAGGACCGTGCCTCCTGATTCCATCTATGGGAGAGTATTGAAAATACACAACTTTAATGAATTAAAAAAAACAACTTAATTTGATCTTGTTTTTCTTTCTGGTTAACTATTCTAAATCTCCCACAAATTAATACCATTTGTGAAATGTGGACATTTGACATAACATCAAAAGAGCTATTTTTTCACATCTTCAAACAATCATGAAGTACTTACAAAGGACTTGTTCATTGCTCGCTTGACTTCATCAGAACCATCCGAGTAGATTTGCTGAAACAGCTTGTTGAGTGCAGCGTCTCCCTCCAGCTTTTCATTCTTTTCCTCCTCCTTTATTTCACCTACCACCTTGTCCCAGTTCCGTGTGTAATGGGAGGACGATGGGTAATTGTCTAACAGATCAAGTAGATAGCAAGAGGTAAAATAAACTGGTTTAGCTCACTTTAGCATAAAAATACATTTATAACAACGTCCAGTTGTAAGGCATTTATAAGTGAATAATTAATTAAATAATCATATACAAAACATAACTGTGTGTTCAAATATGATATAAGTGATATGTTAATATTGGTTAAGTGATTAGTATAAAATAAGTGATTAAATGATCAACTAATCATTTATAAAACATGACCATGTTCACAAATGATTAAGTAATATGCTAGTATGACAAATCTGTCATACGTTATCTTAAAAAAATTGCATATCATGAAATAATCAAACATATCCTTGGTTGATAAGTTATTATTTAATATATATTTTTGTACAGTGTATTAATCTTTTACTAAGAATATTCCCTGATGCTATTTAAGTGAACTTAAAAAATATTACTTAAATCATTAATGAACATATAGACATGTTTTAAATGATTACTTAATCATCATTTAATGACTTATGAATTATTTATAACTTAATCTACAATCACAAAAATCTCACTTATTAATCATTTGAAAGGAAGATCATGTTTTGTAAATAAGTTCATCGTTAACTAATCACTTGTAAAAGACTTAAATCAACAAAACATACATAAATTGTTAGCATGTGACTTGTTAACTGCTTATGAATGTGTAGTAAATGATTAGGTTTTTATTAACTAATCACTTATAAATGTACAAATAATGTTTGTTTTTTAATACTGACTCGGAGGAAGATGCTTCACATTAGAAAGTGTGCATTCTCCCTGCAGTTTCTCCCACTGTATAGCTGCAGTCTTCTTCATCTTAATCTCTATCTGGAAAAAAAAAAACGGTGAAATAAGAGGAATAGAAAAAAAATTATCAGAGACCAAGTACCTCTCAATTAGCATGGGTGTTAAACAGAAACAGATAATATCTTAAAAATAAAGAAAATAAATAAATAAATAAAATAAAGCCCAAGGTGTACATTAGAGAGGCTGGGTAATACGACACAATGATTCAAAGCACACAAGTAATTTGACTAAATGTCTGAAGAAAAAAATAAAAATAAAATAAAAATAAAATAAAATCTTTAAGTCTTTAACTTTAAACCAGTATGGCATAGACAGAAATATAGCCATGAAAACAACCCAGAAATTATGATAAACTGAGTGCTGCGACACATTTGGAGTTTTGACACAGGCACATAGTGGACAAATATGTCCATGTCAAAAAACCAAAAAAAGACTTACATTTGGTCTCATTTTAAAGAAGACCCATGCTAGATACTTTCTGAAGTAAATAATCAAAATGTATAAAGTTAAAAAGCTATACAGGTTTAAATTTTCAACTGATTTATGAACATTGCTTTATATCAAATATATATTTATATTATATAAGAATACACACGCACACAGGGATTCATCATCTGGAATCTGAATCTGTATTGGGTCTGATACTTTACTTCTACCTGATTGGCAAGACAAGACAGATCCAAATCTAATATTGTGCATAAACTATTCAGTTTTATTGTTAAGCTCCATGAAAGCACAAAACATAAAAAAAATTGGTGTGTACTATATTTCACAGGTTGTGAAGCGGCTTCATAGTTTAACGTAAGGTACAGATGAATATTTAAGTCATTAAACTCTAATACACAGTAAAGATCAGGTCAACACAGAAGTAAAGAAATTCTTCATTGATGTAAAAAGGCAACATCTGGTTCAAAAAAAAAAAAAAAAAACATTTTGAAGCCTTCCCAAAAGAATGAAGGTCTGATGAGTGTGGAATCAAGGATATGTTTAGTGTGAACCCAAGATCGCTCCTCCAGACCAAACCACTCCCAATTGACCAAATGGAGGGTACTGCCCTAAACTCTGGAGTCTAGAAGCATGTGCACTCAATACGCCCTACTAGCTGTCAAACAGGATAGGCAGCTGGGGTTCTGCATGCTGGCTCCGTCCTCCTTCTCTCCTTTTACAAGTGACACATGGAACACTAGAGGAAAACGATAATTATAGGCCAGTTTGAGGTGATATGATACTGGAGATATACCCATCTAGAAATTTTAAAGGGACCAACATACAAGGTATAGAGCTTTTGTTTGAGGATAGTAACCAGATTGGAGACTATTGTTAACATTTAGGTGATTGCAGGCAGCGGACCATAACCTTTAAGTGGCCCTCCATCTGACACAATGTCCTTGGGTAAGCCGTAGAAATGAAATGCATGGTTTCGGAGCAATTCAGCGGTTTTGAAGGGCATGGGGAGTTTGGGCAAAGGAAATAGATGACAGGCTTAAGAGAATTGGCCTATGATTGTGAGTACAGTGGTGTTACCTTGAGATTTGGGCAAATCGGTCATGAAACCGTTGGCAATATGAGACCAAGGTTCTTGTGGTGTAGGTAGTGGGTTTAACAGGCTGGCTTGGAAATCTGGGAAATTTGGAAGGGTTGCATGCAATAAAGTTCTGAATAAATCTGGTTGTCAGTCAGCAAAGTGGGCTACCAGACTCAGTTCCTGAGCAGATTTTCAGAGGCAGCAATTCTGGGAAGATCTGAACTGGTAACTGTATAAAAGTTATTGTCAGTGGGTTTCAGGCACATATGTGAGAATGGTAGGGCATTCAGGAGATGGTATTGGAGATTCAGCTACTCAATCTCAGTTATGATATTCCACTGTACTTGTGCCAACGGGGATCATTTCTGGAATAATATTGTGATTGGTAGTAGATTAGACCGTTTCTTCAGTTTGTCAAGAGGACATTAGCTTTGGTGCTCTTGGTGCCCTTCCTGTATTTTCCAGTAAATCAATTATTGTGAAAACAATGCCCACCTCGTTTGTCTGGGGTTCAGATGTTTAGCAAATTTTTATGATCAGTGAGAATACACAGGTGAGTTACACCCTCCAATCCAAAACCAAAATTGGTCAAAAGGATCGGTTAGGATTGATTTGGCAGAGATTGACAAACACATTTTCCTGCTGCCAAAACAGGATCTCCAGAGAAGAGAAAAACAAACAAACTGTTAAAGGCAATTGCATTTTGTTAAAGATTTAAATCCAAAAGCATCAATGTTTTACAATAGCCTATTCATTGATCATAAATTAATTAATTTATCAGGATTGATAAATTATAGAAATGGTAGCCTATGAAATGTTATTTTACAAAAGAAAGAGGACATATTCATGTTTTTCTGTTATTTAATGAATTCTGAAAGAATGTTTTTTTTCCTTATCAAAAATATGTCCTGAGTAGCAAAGAGAGCTCCTGAACAAAACCATTAATATTAGCTAGAATTTTTATGATATTCACAGAGTGTAGACGAGACCTATGAAAAATCTTGATTTTTTTTCCAAGCGGTCGTACCATGTTTGCTATGGTAACTTTAATGGCTAGCGCATATTCTTTTGCATCGCTTATAAATATTTCTGCCTTGTATGGTGATCATAATTCCCCTATGTCATTCTAGAGCATAGATGAGACTTATGACAGATAAAATGTTACTAAATAAAGTTTTTACCGTTTCAAAGTCTTGATTATCAACCAAAGGTGACAGGGCTTTCTAAGATCAGGTTTCAAAGCTTTGGAACAACTTATCTCTCTCTATCACATTAGCCCCTACATTATTTAAATTTAAATATTCTCATATTTATTTTCTCAGCCTTGTTTAATTTGTTTACACTAGGAACAGTAGGATTTCATTTTATATTCGATTGACGTTCTGCCATTTTTTTATAACTTTGCAATAGAAAGCTTTGTTCATATGTCATGTGACATGTCTGCTATATTTTTATATAGCATGTTACAGAGACATGTCCCAGAGGTTCTTAATTGGATTTAGGTCTGGGGAACATGTATCAGTCAATGCCTTGCAATGACAGCATATAAACTCTGGCCCTGCTGGCCATGAGGTCAGGCGTTGTCATGTACCAGGAGGAAGGTCCACTGCACCAGTGTAAGGTCTGACAATTTCATCCTGGTACCTAACAGCAGTATCTTTTTGTTCAAGCCTTTGTCATTTCTAGGCTGGACTTCCATCATGTACAATCAAACCTCTACAAATGATTCAGAATGCAGTGGAGTGACTGGTCTTCAATGAGACCAAAAGAGCCCATGTTACACCTCTCCTTGGGAAATGCTCCTTGCACCAACCATTGACTGCAGCTCACATTTCCAAATATTGATGCTTTCATTCAGAACTGCCACAGGTTCTGCAGCCCACTTCCACTTGCTATTACAAATCTACACACCCTCCACATTCTTCTTCCTGGCTGCCCTAGACTGGTATTGTGCTTCTGCATTTTTGATACACAGTTTTCCTGTTTAACACTGTATAGCTGCTTTGACACAATCTGTATTGAATAAGGCGCTATATTAATAAAGGTGACTTGACTTAATTGGGTTGCAGTATCAGTGAGTAGTGAGAAGGGCCCTAAGAAAATAAAACTAGAGACAAATCAGTAAGGAAAGACAAAGAGTCATGACCTGCAAATCACTTTTTGGGCATAGCTTTGCTGTGGCCTCTCTGGTTCACATGTCACTTTCATTTGCACCAAAGCAGTTGAAACCGATTCACAATCAATTCATGCTTTCTAACTGGACAGACATGAAAACAACACACAAAAGAGTCCAACTATGTGACAACAGTAGTACTCCAAGTACTTTAAATATTTTTCATTCACTTCCTTGTTTTACCTGGAGATAAATATGATCATTGTACCATTTTTGTGAGATTATAGGAATGTGTGAATATCTAAGAACCATTTAAGCAATACTAGGGAAGGATTGGCCTGCCACAGTTCAAATATTATTACTGGGCAGTTAACTTTAGCAGCAGAATACCAGTTTTTCCAAAAATGTGACTTGATAAGCTGTATTATATTTATACAGTATTCCATTAAAACATGCAGTAATAGATGAAGCCAGAGTTAAATAAGCCTGGGAGATAGAATTAGGTTTTGGAGAGATTCAGACAGTTGAGAAAAAGGCTTTGAGGAGTCTGGTTGCCCACTGAAGCAAAGCAGGATTGAGCTTGGTCAGTACATGAATGGAAAAACTAGGTAGGAAGAGTTAGAGAGGTCTTTATGGGTCCTAACACCACAGTACAGCGATGGGGACACTATACTGCTGTAAAAAGCACTGTTGTTTGGATAAAACCGAGGTCCTGACTCAATGTTGTCAAGAAAATTTTAATTAGGGATGTAACCCTGGCATCCTGGCCAAAGTCATAGATAGGACTGTAATCTACCCCTAACGGCTCATTGGCTTCATCTCTCCTCTCCACTACAAAGCTGGTGTGTGGTGGGCGTTCTGGCACATTATGGCTGCCATTGCATCATCCAGGTGGTGGATGAAGAGATACCCACTACACACTGTAAAGCTCCTTGAGTAGAAAAGCACTACATAAATGAAACAAATTAAATATACCCAACAGCCTATTAAGTCTAAATGAAAATTCTAAGCTTTACAAAATGTGTCAGGTGACTCTTAACAAGCATGCAAAGTTTCATAAAGATCGGACGATTGGTGGCACCTAAGTCTATAAAATATTAAAATAAAACTCAATAATCACAAATCTATATTGTAGGATTCTAAACAATCATGCTAAGTTTGGCAGATAATAGAAAGAAATTGACACTGCGATAGCTATGAAGGTTAATGACAGAACGTTTACGCTGCATTACCTAAAAGTGAAAATACAACCACTAGATAGCAGCAAAGGGTCAGGCATTGGCTCATTCTATGACTTCAAAAGCTCTTTTTAGTTCATACCTCAGGTCTTATTATTAGTTATTGACATTAAGATTTTAGATTTAAATATCATCATTACATTTAAAATCACATTTATTTAAAGTTTATCACTTCATATTTACAGACATATCAGTTAAACCTGAAAATTACACTTCCAGCAAGCATTTTACTACCTGCAAGTAATTTAAAATATCTATATCCACAACATTATGTGTCTATGTGTGAGCATATTTAGTATCTATTAAGAGTGTTTGTTAAGTAACAGTTCAGCCCTTTCATTAACCTCTTTTAGTCTTTTACACAATCTGACAAAGCTCTGTTTAAAATTGAACTGGAAAGTGCTGGTCATCCGGTCAAAGGAGAACTGGCCCAGAAATGAGCCTGGTTTCTCCCAAGGTTCTCTCCATTCTGTCACAGATGGGGTTTTGGTTGCCTGCTGCTTTTGCCTCTGGATTGCTTAATTGGGGACACTTCATTTCTAATGATTATTGTTGGTTTCAGAACATGGTCTCCACATATAATAAAAAAAAATGAAGTGTTTAATCTGGTCTTTATACACATTACTATCACTCTATTCTATTTGATACTGTGCAGTGCTTTGATACAATCTGTATTGTTAGCAGTTGTTACGGTACCCGGCATTGGGGCTCTCGTGTATTTTGAATGTATGTGTGCAGGGATTGGCTGTTCTTCGAGGGAGGACATGATTGGGCGAATCCTGATGGGGACGTCTTTAAAAGAAGTGTAATGTTTAAGTAGCCACTCTGGAGCGTAAGAGAGATCTGCCCTTTATTTTTTATATAATTGTGGCGATGTGTTTTTGCCTAGGGAGTTAGGGAAGTTGATTTGTATTTTCTTTTCCTTATCCTTAGGTAATTTATATATTTTATTTTATTAAGCTCTTTTGGTTTATTATTTTGGCCTTGGGCCTCTCTGAAATCAATGCTCCTTCTATATATTAATTTTACTTGTTAACCCAATAAATAACTTAAAATTCTTATGTTCGTTAGTTCATCTGTAGACTGTGGCTGGAATCCCGTTAAAACGTCTTATTTGCACCTCACTCTTTAAAATGGGTCGTAACAGCAGTGCTATATAAATATAACAAAAACAAAAAAAGTGATTGATTTTGAATGGTGAAAACGTGCTCACCCACACACATATTACAGGTTAATTTAGAGGTTTTGGCAAAATAATAAAGCTAATGCTTTTCATGGAACTTACATAATAACCCATTGTACATTGTGATATAGCTTGGTTCATTGGTTCAGATTGCTTTCTCACTACAACCAAACTGCTCCGAAGTTTCAATCAAGCCGAGACCACCTCGTTTAAGTGATCTCAGACCGGCTGTTTTCACACTGGACTGCAGTGTTCACATGAACCAAGCTAAGGGGGAAACATGCCAGGTTCCAAAACAATTCACATAATTTTACGTTAAAAACAAAAGTTACAAAAAAGTCTGTCTATGAAGGTAAACAGCTGGGAAAGAAACTGTTTATATTAGATTTGTGTGGCAGCTATTTATTTATTTTTTTACATTTCTTTGATTTGTAGATGTGCTGGGCGTCTGACTACAGCACTTAGGAAAATAAATGATTCAAAACTATAAATAGCAGCAACTTAAATCTCGATTACTAGTTCTAAAATTGCATGCCCTTTGAAATTAGCATCTGAGGCTTGGGATGTTCAAGATGTTTTTTCATTAGTAACTTGATATAGACCACTATTAGTGAAATAATGTTAGTTTTAAAATAAAGAAGAAAACATTATGCTGATACTCAACACTACAGAAAAGTAAATCTTTTAAAACAGACCTTTGTTGAAAGGATCCTGTGTGTGCTCTGATGTGGGACAATAGGATGCAGAAGTGGGACCATTAGGCAGTAATCTTCTCCAGATGGAAGCTTTACCACAGCTGTCACCTAAAACTCAGAAGAGAGAAAAGAACCATAAGTTTCTAATGTTGGCAGGCAAAACTATACATCAACCTAGAGTGACTACTGCTTCGGTGGAGTTAGACAACCTATTTCAGCTGGTCTTGGTTCAATTTACCTCCTAAACAACATTTCTATCTGGGTCACAGCTTTTACAACCCTGACAACCTTTCAAATTCATATCAAAACTCTAGCAACATTTGGCAGTTTCTAAAGGGAGGGCAACATTTTCTTCCTCAGAAAGTGACAGTACATGTTAGAATCTATGTTTTCATTAGTGTACCTCAGCTCCCCAACACCAGCAGCATGACGCTAGGCTGTAGCCAAAAACACAATTTTCTTAATAATCTTCACCAGGGCATCACCACACATGCGGGACACCATCTGAGCCAAACAAGTTTATCTAAGTCTTATCAGACCGCAGGATGTGATAGCAGTAAGTCATGCTCTTGAACAGCCAACGGTTTTCAAACTTTCTGTGAGCCAGCTTCAAAATGGCCCCTTACTCTGTGACGATAGCCTTGCAAATCAACTTGTTGCACTGTGAAAGAAAAACCTCTGTATGACTCTGGTCACTGTACTGTAAACGCTCCGATATACTTCAAATGAACTTCAATAAAAAGAGAACTAGTTTTAGTTTTCAAAGAGAAGCTAGCAGTTAGAGAATAAATATGCAATTGACAGAGTCGAGGATGTGTTTTTTTCCCATAAAAAAAAAAAAAAAAATTATATATATATATATATATATATATATATATATATATATATATATATATATATATATATATATATATATATATATATATATAATTAAAATAAAGTGCTATTCTAATTTTGATTTTTAGTGGTAAAACTGGCACCAGGGGTCCAGACTTGGGCGACTTGTGCGTTATATACTGTCTTCAATAATATAAAAATGTTAGTTTTAACAATGTGATTTGACGTCTCTTGCTAAATCGCACACACACTGTACATTACATGACAATCAAAGAGTACTATTTTCCTGACGATTACAAATGAGTTTACACCAGTTTAAAAACAAGAAGTTAAAGGTTCCATAGAATGGATTGATATAGTATTTGAAAATGTTTAATAGGAAAAAAAACGGGACTATATATATATATATATATAGGCATCAGGCATCAGGAAGCAGCTATTAATATGCATGATCACGATTTAGTTTCACTTTCAGTCTGTGTTATGTTCAGATTCACCTGATTCTCATTTTTTCAGTCTTTTTTATTTACAACATTTACACAAGGAGGAGGAAACATTTGTAACGTATGTCATTTTCATGTACAGAAGTCTTATTGTTTAACTATACCAAGGTAAATACAGTTTTGCATTCTATGGCACCTTTAGGGGACTTTCATTTTAGACACTTTCCAGGAGAGAGTTTAAATTAAGACAGGAGCAGGCCTAATCTAGCGCAAATTCTATCAGCTGCAATTATGACTCGTCTCGATATATACTATGTACGACATACATCCACATCATGCAGTAGAGTTACACTTACAGGACACTGCATTTATTAACAATGAGACAAAAGTACATTATTTGCTTTAAAAAGTCATGCTGGTTAAACATTTCATATGTGCTGTTCTGATGCACTTTTCCGGTGCACACACCTGAAGCGTATCACCACTGAAAAGCCTGAATGACCGGCCTCCATAGACATCCATGTAAAAATGGTGTTAAATTTTTTTAACTTTTTGTAATATACCTAAATATAAAAATGTGTGAAAGGTTGCCACAGTAATGGTAATAAGCTAATATTTTTAGTATTTATTTGCCTACCAGAAAACCTGTTATGTCTGACACTGTATGCATGGCTTGCAGCGCTTAAGTTCAAATTCTGAGTGTTAAATAACACAATGGTAAAATGTGTGCTCTTACCATTCTGCCCTTAATATCCGCCATTCTACTTTGTACTTTGAAAGGCTTTGTTGGTTTGTTTTCAAGAGAAATTAGTTTGGTTGTACTGCTCAGGCAACTTAAACAGTAAAACCAACATAAAAAAAGGAATTGTGATAAATCTGTGAATCTTAGGAGAAAGAAAAAAAAAGTTGGTTGTTTTTCCTTACGACCTACTAATTAGGTACTAATTTTGGTGTTGCCTGATATGCTTTTTTCTGACTCTCAAAATGACGGCAGCTATTGACTTGAATATTAAAAATGACCAAGGCCATGCTAAAAATCTCAAAAATGTTAACGAGACTGCAATTTAACAGGTAAGTTTCATTTCGGAGTGAACTATCCTTTCAAATCCTCTTCATATAAAGTGCCATTTGAATTTTTTACTAAATGATGGGAATAGGATTTATTAAATAATTTATGAATAACTGATGTATTTTTATCCTCACTCGTTTTATTAATCTGGAATGCTGACTTGGAATGTGTAAAAGCCACATGTGTCTCTATTAGTTCTAGAGCAACCGGCCAACTGGTTTTTAGAATTAGTCAAAGTTTAAATATTCTATTCATAGAAAACATTTTTATTTGTAGCCCTTTTTGCAATATAAAGTACTTGAAATGTAATCTTTGTGTGTAATAAAAACAATATGAATGCATTTGTAACAAAAAAGACAAGAAGAAACATTACCTCCGTCTCCCCAAATGTGACTGTTACGTCCTCCTTCTTGGCATTTTTTACCATGATGGTCACTACAACTTGAGACTCTGTCTGGTACCAGTCATGTCTGAAGTAGAGTAGGTTATGTAAGCGTGACATGATTTGTTTCTCTACTTCTTGTACTGGATCATAATGTGCAACAAAAAAATATATGGAAGAGTAAGTGGGTTTGAAAAAAAATAATAAGCATCATAACCACACTTACTTGTAAAACGGGGTTGTAGTTTGCTTTTGCTTTAAAAAGCCATTTTCGTGCATTCCAGTAGAAAACAAGAAGAAAAAGACAAGAAAGAGAGAACCATTTTTCACCACAAACAGACTTTTCTCCTCTCATGTTACTCTATTTAATGAAATATAATGGAAAAACAGCACCGAAAATTTAAATTCAGTCAAAAAAAAACAAAAACAAAAAACAAAACAGGAAAAGTCAGAAAAACATGCTTACCGAATCTGTGGTTTGGTTTGGAATGTGTGCTGGAAATTAAAATGAAAGAAAATATGGTATTAGTTCAAGCAAAACATGCACACAGAAGTACACTTGACTTCAGAAAGAAGACATCGGATGTATGATATTGGAATGGGGAAAAATGCAATACTCAATATAGCTGCTGTATGAATGCTATAGAAACAAGCTGGACTATTCCCGGTCCAATATACACAGTTAAGGGTTAAACGTTTACACCCCCCATCCTTTTTAAATTCTTCTAAATGATAGAATTATCCTTGATTACTTAATACTATTTATACCCGTTTAGAACATTATTCTGCCTGTTCTACGCAATAACCTAATTTTGACTGATCTATAAAAACAAGAAAATCCTTGTTGATGTAAGAATTTGTAGATATTTTGGCTAAAAATGACAAAAAAACATGAAGAAAAGCATTTTTGCAGCTTTTTTAAAGGAATGGTTCACTCAAAAATTAAAACTCTGTCATCATTTACTCACCCTCAAGTAGTTCCAAACCTCTAGGAATTTCTTACCAGGATGTTGCATTGTTTTAGAATTAAGTCAGACAGTTTGCAACCAGGCTGTTTTTGGTCACCATTAACTTCCATTGGAATTTATTTCCTGCTGTAAAAGTCAATGGTGACAAAACAGCCTGGTTGCAAACGGTCTTTAAAATATCTTCCATGTGTTTGGCAAAACAAGACATTTATCCAGGTTTGGAACTACTGTAGGGTGAGTGAGTGATGACAGAAATTTTATTTTTGAGTGAACCATTCCTTTAATAGTCAACCGAAATGTGTCAACAGATAAAATGAAGTGCTTCGTAAATGTACACATACTTGCCATTTTATTCTCACAGTGCTGAATCCATGTTTGAAAACCTTCAATAGAGCCTTTATAAAACAAATACATATTAAAATGCAATACTTTACATGCAATATTAATGAAGCACATGAAATGACGGATCTGTAAATTAAAATTCATCCCCATGTAGATGTGTGTATGATTCTAAGGCGACATAACACTAGATGATTTTAGTCAATTTCCAGTCAGATATGCGAAAGACCAATGAGCTGAAGATCTGACCAGTGGGTTTCCTGCTTGTCTCTGCTTCTTTTTCATTTAATGACACACTGCCATCCACCCCAAAAAAAAAAAGTCACCACCTGGATTTAACCAAGCAAATAAGTCTATGATCTGAGGTTGCTGCAGTCGGTCAGGTCTATGTTCTGTTCTGTTATGTGGCCAAAGAATGAGGTCTCCTGACTGCCTGAATGATATTTCATCAAAGGAATCTTTTCTTCCCTGATGGCATGGGCATATTCCAATATGATAATGCAAGAATTTATCTGGCTCAAATTTTAAACGAGTGTTCTGGGAGACATAATTTTTACACATGGATTGGTCACCACAGAGTCCAGACCTTAAACCTACTGACAAACTTTGGGATGTATTGAAGAAGACTTTGCATAGTAAAAAAATGAATCAGCTATTTATGTTATAGTTTGAAAACTAGAAATATTTTTGTTACAAAAACCCACTGATCTGCTTTGAAGGACATGTGATAACCCCCCAAAGGTGTAGATGTTAGTTTCACAATGGATATATTCATTTTTTTCCACATAATGACTGCTATTCTTAAGCATTACCAAGCTTGGAAGAGCCAGAATACACTATTGATTCTGACTGTGCTCATCTAAAAAAGAAAGACCTAGGATGGCTTGGGGGTGAGTTAAATATTCAGTAATTTTCATTTTTGGATGATCTATTCCTTTACAGTCTTTTCTGCTCGCTGCAATAAATCGATATTTTCCTGCACTAAACAAGTGAATTTTATACATAATTTCAGAGAATTTCAGAGATGATCAACAAGATGTCATAGAATAATAATTTTATAAAAAGAAAAAACCTCGCAGCAGGACATCTGTCACACTTTCCCAGATCGCATTACATTTAGTGATAATCTAATCAGGCATTTTACACATTAACTCACAGACTGAATTTCAGTTTTTGAAAATGGGGGGAACTTCTCCCTTGGGTGACTATTGTGGAGAGGGCTTCTTTTTTTTTTTTTTTTTTTAAATACACATTTCTCAAAAATACACTGTTTATTAACATTTCTCTCACCTAAATGTCCTAAATGTTTTTTGCCATTTCAATCATGCAATTGTTGCACAATATTATACACACACAAACCTGATTTTGTGAGCTGTACGTGAGGCAGTGTCACACCAGTGTACACGCATTCATTATTTTTTAAATCCATTTTCTTCATTATGAATCTTTCACATATAACATAATAGTCTTTCACAGACATGTCTAAATGCAATAAATATGATAACACATTATTCAATTCTTTTTAATTTTGCAGTTACTTCTAGATTTATATAAAGTTGCTCAAACAAGAAGAAAAACATAGAAACAGCTCTCAGTTACATCCTAAATTTCAACTTACCATTGACAGAAACAGTCAGCTCTACTGCTTTTTTTGTATTTAAAATCAGTTTTTATTATAATGATAATTACTAGTATTTTTAGAGCGTTCCCCGCAGTCCGTTTTATCACTTAAACTGTACTGTAATGGAAAGTCAGAGTCTCTCGAGCCGTATGGCTAACCCATCTATTCTGTGGTCTATTATGCATCAAACTAAAGCCGTGTTTGAAATGGCATACTTGCCTACTCATACCAAACCTCTCACGGCAGACACATCATCAGCTTGAGATCAGTCTTTATAAAGACAATCATTCTCAAACATACCAAAGCGATCACCAGCTGATCATGATCTATAGCCAATCAGAGCACCCCTACCATTGACCCCAACAGAGTAAATCTAAATCATATAATGTCATGTCGCCTTTGAACTGCACACTTTTAAGCACATACATTAACTCGGTGACACTCACAATCAAGCTCTTTTCCAGCTGTGAGGGCCTGATGAGCATTAACGAAGTTATGAAGGTGATACTCCGCAATTCTAAATACAAAATACAAAACACATTTGGACTGTTAGTTCTCTCTTAATGCAAACTAAAATGCAGTAAACATAATTTCCTTAAAAGATATGACTTATTTCTAAAACAATACACCTGTCACAGCAATAGGCTCTGTATAAAGCAAACAAAAATAACAGTTTGCCGTGGTTTTATTTTTTTATTCAGCCAATAACTGCTTTGACTGAAATTATCTCTACTGACCAATTCCAGAAGTTGGGGCATTTTGTAAAAATACAAATCAAAAATCTGTCCTTTGTTACTTCTCTTTAACTTTTATTTAGCTGCAGGAAGAGTGATATCACACACCTGCTGTGGTCATGGTACAGCAGCAAATTCCCTTGATTATTATGTGGGAATGGGAGTATAGTTCCTAATCATATCAGGCTGGAAAAGTTAATATATAACTACAGACGAATAAAGTTTTAAATAAGAAAAATATCAAAACTATTTGGATTCTAAAATGCATTCAATCTATGTAAGCTATGCTAAAAGTGCTATCACCAGATCCAGAGTTTTGAGCCTATTTCCAAAAAAAAAGATGGAGTGTTCCTTTAAGTAATTTTTCCATCGCAATTACCTGGAACTGTCTACATTTCCATCATAGTCTAAAGTACAGAGAAGATTTAGTAACAGTCTGGTGACGTAGGTCAGCGCACGTTTTTTGATACTATATGCAAATTTTGGATGTGTATCCTTGGTAATTCAGACTTCAAGTTCGAAAGGAGGACACAAGTCCAGTAATTCAGAAAATAGAACAGTAGCGTACTGAATAACATCAGCTCGCCGCAGCTATTGCAATTTGTGTCACTGTATTTACAATGACATTAAATATTATTTCAAACACCACTGACACGATTTGTTTTAAATGTAAAAATTAATAGTCATAGTAGTGTAGTTCAGAGAACGTACAGGGGTTGGACAATGCAAAAATTAAACACCTAGTTTTAGACCACAAACATTTTTAGCATGGTGTAGGGCCACCTTTTGTGACCAAAACAGCATTAGTTTGCCTTGAAAACAACAGATTCAAGTCCTGCAAAGTGGCCAGAAGGATTTTGAGCCATTGCTTTTGTACAACAGTAGCCAAATCACTACATTGATGCTGTTGGAGGAAAACATTTCTTGACTCACTCCTCCAAAACACCCCAAAGAGTGTTCAATAAGCTCAATAATATTGAAATCTGGTGACTATGAAGACCCCGGCTGGCACGATTGAAACTGACATTAGGTCTGGCTATAGCAGCCCAGCCATGTATATTGGCTTTGTGCAGCTCCCTACAAACAGTTTTGATGGAAACATAGTTCAGGTGCACATTCTAATTCTGCTATGGATTTATGTTTTTTTGTTTATAACCCCAGCACATGAAATATTAAATCAAACAGTATTAATAGATCAATAGAATAAGACCTAAAATAACCCGGTATATTTACCCAAAGTGAATTCTATATCGTGTTTAACCACTACAGAGACATCAGAGCCAGTGGCAAGTGTCAGAAAGACCAGCTCAGACCAGCCCAGCTGTTCCTCTCGTTGGAATACATGAGCATGAGTGTCTCACAAGAGCATATTTTACAAATAAACCACAGTTTACAGTTTTAAACAACTACATTCTCGCTTTAAATACTTTTAAAACTAAATTTCTGATATAAGTTGTTAATAGAGTTTTGGTGGTTTTAGTTGACTATAAGCAAAGACAACTGATGTTTTCTGACAGGATCTGATGTCCAGGGCTGGATCTTAATTATCTGGCAAATAGAGGCATGATCCAACACTTGATGTTCTGTTGATATTTGTTGGGTCATAACATTTCTAAGCAGACACAATCTGTTTATTGACTTTTATTAAAGGGGTGGTTGATTGCAATTTCACTTTTTTTTTAAACATTCTCTGTATTCATGTTCAACACTAAAGTGACCTAATGTGTGCTGTTCATTTGTTCCACATCTGACTGCAATAGTCTCACTTTTACGTCAGTATGTTTACCCAGAATGCATAGCATTTCAATGGCTTTTTGATAGTGCTGGAATATATAAATATACAGGTCTGTGTTTACGTAAGGAATCAGTGTACTGTGAACTTACCCTATTCTTAAAAAGGCAAGTGCCAGACCTGGATGCAGCTGGTTGGCCTTTTTAGCATCTTCAATAGCTTCTACAAAACAAAAAGGTGTTTTGCTTGATTATTTGTTAAACACATCTAAACAATTTTAAAACATTTTCATTTTGCAACTTATAAAGCATTAAATTATGTAGTGTAAAATAAATCTAAGTGTAGAAAATGGCAGGTTTAAATTATATAATTGAGTTTTTTCTAAAATGTTGCACACATGTATGAGGAAATGTTATTAATAAAACAGAAATACATTGCCATTTTACATATCTCACTGTTATTTTGCATATTAAATTTCAAACTGTATTTACAACACACGTTTTCATAAAATATGACAACATTTTAAAGATAATTATCCTTCTGTAGCATGAAAATAAATGAGTGCTTACTTGTATACTCTTTCAATAGTATATAGGCATAAGCTCGCTGGCAAAGCCATTCAGCATTATCAGCTTTCTCTACCAACGCTGCATTTAGCTCCTGTGATAAGACAGAGATATATATTACTACTTGTGAGAATTATATACACAAACACTGACACACATTTATTTTGAAACCCTTAGACCCTTAAAAACACTGCATATATCCTAATATTCTCCATAACGGTGCAATATGATTTGGTAGAATTGATGGAAAGTCATTTTTTATTTTCTTTGCACAAAAAAAAAAAGAGAGATTCTTGTAGCTTCACAAAAGTGAAGTACAGCCACTGATGTCACACGGACTGTTTTGCTGATGCACTTGTTATGTTTCTGGGTCTGGAAACATTTCAGTTACATTGCTGTCTATGGAAAGCCAGAAAGCAGGCTATACTATTTCTATTTTCGCATACTATTTATGACGGAGTATGCGAATCGGTACGCAGTAACGGAGAAGAGCAAGAGCATGCGCACTGCATACTGTACACAAAGCACAAAACACAACAAAAACGGCGAACGTACAACTAGTTTTACGCTACTTAGTTAATGAAATACAGTCGTTCATTGTTTTTCGTGTCGTGTTGTTGTTGTTGTTATGTGACGTAACATTAGTCGTGTCTGACTAGGGTCGAATCTTCGGTTGATGATTTCACCTTTTTACAAAATGTGTCTGTACACAAGAAACGCAAGGTTGTCGTTTTCAGTTTTAAATATGTTTCCGTTTAGACGGACCCCTGGGGCTGCTAGAGATCTCGTTTAGGTTCTAAACAAGTCAGGCGAAGTTGCTAGGTGGGAAATAACAGAACACTTACCTCAAGAGCTCTCTGTGGATCCGTGTCTATGAAACCGTCAGAGAAACTCCTGCAATAAAATATGAATGAGCTAGATAGATATGAATGCACTTTATTAAAACGGTCTTAAATTACCCACCCGCTGGTTGCCATGTGTCCACTCTTCGTACTTTCTCTCTTAAGCTCTAGAAAGTTCTGAAAGGAAAGAGACGTTAAAGGAAGTAAACATGTGGGCCTGTCAACCTCGCTCTACTTCCGGAATGAAGAACTATGGGAAAAAACCTGACAAAATACACTGCGCAAGTATTAATAGTGAATTCAGATTTGATTGATTTGTTCGCTTACTTATTTAATTAAAAAAATAATATTAATAAATAAAACGATGCGTAGACACATTTTGTGGAATATAGTGCATTGAGAACTTTGGAAGGTGCAAAAAGAGGACTGGAACGGCAGTCAAACTCGTATACATACTTTTTGTATACACGTTTCAACTTATCAGGGGCCTTATGCTGCCTTCCAAGCAGGTTTTTAGCTCGTATGTCACGACTTTAAACCACGAGTTTGACTGCCGTCCCAGTGCACTTTCACGGGTTATAACAAAAAATTTTGTGCAGCCTATGAGCGTGTGTACACTTTTAGCATGAAATCTATGCAGAATTTTATAAATGAGGCAGCGGGCCGCAAGAGACTGGAAAAGTGACGCCGTCGCGTAACGATCGCCCCCAGGTGACTGGCCGCAGTATAGGTTTTTCAACGATAGTTTCCGCCATTTTAGCTAGTTGTGATGTACGTTCAACTGTTCGTTTTTGTAAAAAGTATGCGGGAGTTTGGGTGGGACTTTTATTTCTCGGCTCCACCTCAATGCAAAGACTCAGCCTCCAAATGACGTCATTTTCGCAAGATGTCAGCCGCCATACTGGCAACGTTTTAGCTTCACTTTCTGTAGTGGAAGGACATGGAGTCTATAGTTGAGACCTGATTGGGTGTATCTGACATAGGCTGTTTTCAAAACAGCATACTTGTTTAATACTTGCGGGCAAAGACTATAGAATTCCCAAGACTTGCCACTCCTATAGTTTGATACTGTAATTTGATCAATATGGGTCATGATATGTAAGCCACCCAGTGGTCTGATTTGACGTCATTCAGCATAGTGATCAGTGAATATTTAAAAGATGTTACAATCCTGCACACCAAGGCTCTGTGTGAATCTACGCCCACCTCATTTGCCACAACTCATTGTTTTGGAACCTGGCACATTTCCCCCTTAGATTGGTTCGTTTGGGCATATGTGAACACAAAATCGGTCCGATATCGCCTGAACAAGGTGGTCTGGGCTCGATGGAAAACAACCTCGGTTTGGTTACAGTAAGCAAGCTATCTGATCTACCGGACCAATCTATTGCTATTTTTCATAACATTTTAAAAATGTATTGACAATTAATCCTGGATTCCTGCCCAAAAAGCTAAATTAATATAATGACAGCTATAAAAAAACAAAACTAAGACCCTCAAAGCTGTTTTTGTTGCATACTGATGAGTGTCAGCTAAATGGAAACCCGAAAAATAAACCGTGGAATTTTGACAAATGAGAAAATAATTTGCATGTGACTTGTAATAACTAATTTGGTCAGTTTAGAAACATAGCCATGTGAAAGCAAACTACACCAAGAATATAAAGCAACATTGTAATAATTTTAATCTCTGTTTTGGAACAAAGCCGTCGATCTACAGGTGTAGAAACACCCCATGTAGGAGCATATTACCCCATCTGCCTCGAATCAAGCATTGTATTTTTAAGAAACATTTTCCTTGTTTCTCAATAACCAATGTTATTTTTAAAAAATGTGGTGGTCTTCATTTTGTACTTGCATGTGATTTTCCCCATTAAGTCTAACTTTGACAAACAATCTTTGCATGCCTGGGTGGTGTTCCAGAAAGCAAGGTTAACTTACCGTCTGCTAAACTCTGAACCCTTAATTAGTTGAAGAATGCTGGTTCCAAAAATGTGTCCGGGAATAAATTAATTCAACACAGAGTATGTTCCTGGTTAACACCCAAGACATTCTCAACAGAGCAACAAATTGATGAGTCTCTATGGAAACTGATGCTATGTTTCTATCTTTCTTTTCTGTTCATAGGTCATTTATATACTTGGTGCATATTGCCACCTAACTTGTGGTTATGTAATTTTTTTTTCCCCATTTAATCTTAAAAACTGTGAAATAAGAATTCAGTTGTTTGTTTGTTTGATGCTAATTATATAATAAGTCATATAAGATATGTATTTTTATTTTAAAATGATAAAAAATGCAGATCCATGACAATATTATATATGGCAATCAATGTATATAAATATGCATTATAATACATATAATAACCATATAAGAATTCTATTGCAATGATATATAAAATAATGTGCAACCTGTCACAGCCACTGCAGTCTCGTCAGTAGAGCACGCACGCATGCGCTGATAGCTCTCAAGTAAGCTAAACCTGAAACATAACTACTCCGGAGCAGCTTATCTTCAGAGAGCAAGTTGCTATGGCTACTTGCATACCCTGAAAGCTACCTCTGTTTTTTTGGAACTGAAAGTTGAGGTCATCTGCTTACTTAATCTTAAACATACCCGAGTGTGTCACATAACCTGCTTTCTGGAATAGCTATAATTAGTCTATAAACACAACTTCTCTCATTATAAATGCATTATTTGGAACAATCATTATATCTGTTTTGCTCTGGACTCTGTTATTATTGTTTTTGTCTCATGCCACATGCTCTGTGTGCCCTGCCTTCCCTACATGTTAATTGTATTATTGTCTTCAGCCGTGTCGTGTTAATTTAATCAATTTCCTCGTGTATTTAGTCCTGTGTGTTTTGAGTTCACGTTGTCCGATCGCAATGTCCCTTCGATGTCCCTTCATGGTTTTTTTGGTCCTACCTGCCTTGTATTTATTATTATTTAAGTTTATTTCGCTTCTCGAGTGCTCCTTTTCTCTCTCGCGTCAAACCAGCGGGAAACGTGATAGTACGATCGGACCTAAAAACAGTATTTCCCTTTTGTTTTTTTTTTGTTATGGATCCCTCTTATGACGACCCCAACTTCCTCATCCTCCTGCTGGACTCCATCTCGGCTCGTAGACCCATCGGCTCCCCCTGGGCTCCTAGCTCCCTCCTCTTCACCGTGGTCCGTCAGTCCACCAGCTGCACCAGGCTCCATCGTCTCTCTGGCTCCGCCTTGGTCTGTCGTCGACCATCCATCGCCTCGGGATTCCTCTCCTCCGGCTTCGCCTCATCCGTCCATCCCATTGGCTCAGTCAGGCTCCTCCTTCCCTCCGGCTTCACCTCAGTCCTCCGTCGCTCTGGCTCCGCCGCGTCCTTCCCGTCCCCCGTCTCCGCTTCAGTCGCCGAAGCCTGCGGCGTCGCCTTGGACCTCCAGCGCCTTGGCATCACCCTGGCTCTTCAGCTCTCCTCCGCCTCAGTCTCCTCCACCACTGGCTCCGCCGCCGTCGGTTGGCCCCATGGAGTCGATGGCTGCTCCTCCCTCCGTCGGCTCCACCGTGGACCACCATGGCTGGGCTCTGGATCTCCTCCTGCTCCGGACTCCTCCTGTCTCCTCCCTGGCTCCTCCCTCCGTCTGCGCCTCCCTGGACTCCTGTCTGCCTGCCCCCTCCTGGGGGCCGTCCTCCACCGGAACCTCCTCCCAAGCTCCCATTTGTTTTGGGTTTTTTTTGGTGCGAGGACACACCTTCCGGGAGGGGGGCCATATGTCACGTCTCTGGACTCTGTTATTATTGTTTTTGTCTCGTGCTCTGTGTGCCCTGCCTTCCCTACATGTTAATTGTAATTAGAAAAAAAGAGGTTAGATTATTGTAATGTTTTATTGGGTGGTTGTTCTGCATGATTGATAAACAAACTTAGTCCAAAGTCCAAAACGCAGCAGCTAGAGTCCTTACTAGAACTAGGAAGTATGATCATATTAGCCCGATTCAGTTAACACTGCACTGGCTCCCTATCAAACATCTTTAAAATCTTATTAATTACTTATAAAGCCCCGATTGGTTTAGCTCCTCAATACTTGAGTGAGCTCTTATCACATTATAATCCTGCACGCCCGGTGTGTTCTCAAAACTCTGGCCATTTGATAATACCTAGAATATGAAAATTGACTGCGGGTGCCAGATCCTTTTCCTATCTAGCACCTAAACTCTGGAACAATCTCCCTAACTCTGTTCAGTAAGCAGACACACTCTGCCAGTTTAAATCTAGATTAAAGACACATCTTTTTAACCTAGCCTACACATAACACACCAACACACTTTTATCATTCAAATAAGCTGCATTAACTAGATCAGCTGGAACTGGGAACACTATTCATAAAACACAATGTACTTTTTACATCATAAAAAGAAATCGCATCTACGGTAATATTAGTCTAATTTCTTTCTTAATCTGTTTCACAGTTTGTATCCAGACTAGATGATGGATCAGCACCCAGAGATTATGTTCAGCAGAGACCAGGACACCTAGATACGCACCGTGAACACCAGCTACACACACACACACACACACACTCCAAATCATTTACACTATCTGACACAGCTGCGTTTAAAATTGAACTGGAAGATAAGTGCTGGGCGTCCAGTAAGAGGAGAACTGGCCCCAACTGAGTCTGTTTTTTTTTCTTTTCTCCATATTCTGTATGGATGGGGTTTTGGTTCCTTGCCGCTGTCGCCTCTGGCTTGCTTTGTTAGGGACACTTAACTTCTAGCGATTATCGTCAAACTGATAAGTTCGTCTCTGTATTTAATAACAAATTGTTCAATCTCATCATTATTACATCCCTATCATTGTATTCTTCTATTTTATACTGTTCAGTGCTTTGATACAACCTGTGTTGTTTAAAGTGCTATATAAATAAAAATGATTGATTGATTGATTGATTAATTGATATCCACAAAGTCCATTATAAGATGCCTAAAGGGGCATTCTGGTACAGGTATATGTCCTATAGGGGTCACTATCCCTTTTGATTGAATATGTGAGGTGAATTGTTTATATCGTTGAGGAATTCCAGTGTAAGTATACTGTTCGCCTGCATATGTAAAGGCAAATAAATATCTACTCTCTTCTGCTACTGACACACTGAAGTAGGCTGAACAGTAAGTTTGGCTAAATGTTTTCCTCTCCACTCATGAAACAGAGTTTGTTTGCACAATCAGCTCTACAGATTCACTGAATAGTAAACCAGATATCAACAGACAATGTCCCATTCACAAAAAAACCCCTCATCCCCTCAAATGTTGCAGAGCCTTCAGAGCTAAGATTACGGAGGAATGATAAGCATTTTTGAAAGAGCATAATGTTGTTGTTGTTGTTGTTGTTGTTGTTGTTGTTGTTGTTGTTGTTGAAACAACCATGTGGCCAAAGACGTTGGCATACAGTGCACAGAGTGTGGCAGCAACAAAAATGTCACAACCTTGACCACCTTCACGAATGTTAAAATTACCCAATGCAGAGCATTGTAGGGAGAAGGAAAGTGCAAACTCTTCCATTAAATCTAAATGCACAGAGGTCTGGGATATACTAACAGTTCTCATCAAAGTTCTCCCCAAGGGAGAGCCAGACAAATCACAGAACATCTATGCTATATTTGATGATCAAAGTAATCATACACTTGCCAGACACTTAATGAGGTTCTTCAACCTCTTCAATCTCAAGAGCACAGAATTTACCTACACTCTGTGCATGTGAACTGGAGTCACAGAAAGGTCTGGGAGGTGGGGTAGGGACTTTACCGTGCACCATCTAGATCACAGCCTGTCAGTCTTATGGGTGACCGTCCTGCTTTAGCCCATCTCCCAATAAGCTCTACCTCAAGGAGAAATTAATAGTGCAGCCATGTGTCGAAGACTCTCTGTTTCTTCAGATTGCTCCCAGTCCATCAGTTGCCTCAACTAGGAACTATCTCCTTTAATAATCATATGCCCTTCAATAATCATATGCCCTGCAATACGCCCTTTGTGTTTTATGTATTGTAACTCACAGTTTTTTTTGTATCCGCTGCGTCTTCTTGCTCCAAAACGTGCATACAGTTGCACGTTTTTACTGGAAGTCGGCAGAACCACAATTTTAGAATTAAACTTCATTAAGAGCTGCTTCACAACGGTCTGCTTCGCAGGCCTACTCCATCACTGGCACTAAATGATCTGTACCACAACATTAGTAAGCAGCAGACAGCCCACCCAAATGCTTTTCTCATTTTGGCTGGGGATTTTAATCATGCTGACTTAAAATCCACCAACATATTGACTTTTCAACAAATGGAAACAACACCCTGGACTTTGTTTACACCACACAGAGAGGAGCTTACAAGCCCCCATCATGTGCACCATGTGCATCGAGAGCATCCTGACCAGCTGTATCACTGTGTGGTACAGTGCCTGCAATGCGTCCTGCCAAAAGACCCTCCAACACATAGTGATAGCAGCTGAGAAGATCATTGGTGTCTCTTTCCCATCCCTCCAGGAAATTTATAAAACTCGTCTCACCCGCAAAGACCTTTGCATTGCAGGTGATTCTACCCACAGCTTCTTCAGTCTGCTGCCATCAGGGAGGAGACTGTGGAGTCTCCAGGTTAGGACCAGTAGGACCTGCTCGACTTGGCTTGTGCAGATCAGCAATAACTTGAATTAAGTGGTAAGAATCTACAATCGATTGAACTTATTGTTCAAGAAAAACCTTTCGAGCTCATAACATTGCATTTCAGAATAATAAAGTTTGGTAGAAAGTGTCTTTTTTGAGGAATGGAATTGAAAAGGGTTCTGGACTGTTGCCTTTTTTTTGGATGATAAAGAAATTTGTTGCTACACAGAGTTTTGTGAGAGATTCCAACTGCAACATTCTGTTAATATTTACTATAGAATGATTAGAACCATTTCAAGAAATCCCTTAAGTTGACTTTCTGTTGGATTTGTATAATGTAATTTAAAAGCCCCCCTTTTTGATGCTGCTTTTGTACTCAATGTCCTTTTCTTTCTAGTTTAGTTTGTTTTAGTTTGCTTAATGGTTTCGTTTTTTGTTGTTTCTTGGTTGTTGCTGAACAAGTTTGGATTTATTTGGAAATTTATGTTATTTTGTTTGTTTTAAAGTTACACACACAAAAAAACTCTCTCTGTGGCTCTCACTCCAATATAGTAGGTGGCGGTAATACACCTTATCGTTGAATGGCGACTATCGTAACAACAAGGAAGAAGAAGAAGAAAAAGAAGCCGAAGAAGAGCAGAACGGGCCATTGCGGAGAGTGTTGCCAAGTCCGCGGGATAATACCACTTCAAACTGTTTCCGCGGGTAGAGAAGAGAAGAGATACAGACAGCACAATTGTCGGAGATCTTTCCTAAATAAACGGTAATCACAAATAATTACATATTTTATTTATATGAAGGTAAGTGAAGATTTATTTCAAAATGCCGTAGATATGTGCATGCATGCGTCACGTGTTGTATGCGAAGCACCGCTGAATGAGAAAATACATCATTTGCTATTCAGTTGTGTATTTACTATTCAGTCATTAGTGGTGAAGTTGGGGCATACGCGCCCCGATATATTTGCTTATACTCACTTGTTTTGGTGTCTTCTGACGTCCGTGAATGCGCGTGAGCACTAATTATTCACTAACTTGGGATATGAATTTTGACCCCCTTGTTTGCCCACCACACTAAAGTCACGTATGGTGGTTGTTATGGGTTCAGCATTTCAAAGTTGTATAGCAATAAACGTTTTGCAGATTTCAGTATTAACATTTATACATAAGTTGTAAAAATGGTTTATTTATTGTTTTTTTTTTTTTTGAAAAATGTAACAAGATATTAAAACGTCTAAAATGTAATTGATGAATACAAAAGTAAATATTATAAAATATACATAAAGAATATATGCGAATAATAAACTGCTAAGTTCAACCTCTGACATTACTCATAACTTTACTGATATGTTGGACCTCATCGCTTTCACAAATCACGAGGAAATCAAACCACAAACGGACCCAAAAATGAACCGAACTCAGACCACCTTTGAAAGCGGTCTTAATACAGTTAACTTTTGGGTCCTTTTAGAGGGGTTTGAGATCGCAGTTGAACTGCTCTGAAATCATTTAAGGGTCTCAGGTGAACAAGTTGTGAAAACACCCTTAAGAGATTGATTATGTAGTGTAGATGTTGATTATAATAGAACTTTGTGAGATAGAGATGAACTGATGTTGACTGACAGTTTCATTAGTTTGACTTTTAATATGAGATTAGAATTTGAGATTGCTAGTGCTGTCATAAAATTTGAAAACTGTTGTGATGTAATTATATAACAGGCTGTGGTCTAACGCATTACGTGCCTGCTGTTACAGTACCGTTTTTTCAGTTCACTGTTAGTGCTAGCTGTGTTAGTGATAACATTCATCACTAAAAACATTTACAAATCCGTTGTTGTTTATAAAGAGAACTTTCAGTCTCACAGGACCCTTTAGAAATTGTAATCAAAAAATTAATTTAATGTTTCCAAACCTTTGGCAGATACTTCAATAATAAGAATTCCAAATTCCAAAGTTATCCTAAAATAACCCAAATGTTTTGACATTAGCCTGGAACACACCAAGATGACACTAAAACGAAACAGAATCAAAATATTGATTATCAGCAAAAGCATTTTAGAGTGACAATGAAGACTGGAGTAATCATGTTGAAAATTGTTTAAAATCTATTCAAATAGAAAGCAATTTTAAATACTAAAATATTTCAAAATGTAACTTTTTTTGCTGTACTTGTGGTCACGTGACAAAGGACTTGAGAGGCGAACTAATCATCTCTTTCCCATCCTGCTGTTTCTCATTGCAGAGCTCGTCAACCTATGACTGTATAATTTAAATATATCGTCTGTGTTCTTATGTGGAAATTAAATTTTTTGTTGCCTGTTATTCTTTTATTGGGTTGCTTTATTATACAGACATTACAGGTAATAAGATCTAAACGAGCAAGTACATTTGTGAACCCAGCCATATAGGCTGAGCCTTACAAGTAAACCTTTTACAGATTAGATTAATGTATTGCTCTTACCTGTGCAATCAAATCTGTAATTTAAGTATTTAAGTATGTTTAATTATTTTTACAGGATGTTACAGTAGACAGTGCTAGAGATATTGACCACACACCATTCTTGGTCCAGCTGTCCCAGACACCAACTAAAGCAGTAATAGAAATACCCACTGGGTGTCCAGTGCCCTCTGTCACACAGCCGTCCCTAGGTTACATCTACTGTCAGTTTATTTCAAAGACTTTTAAGTGTTTAAGTGTTACTTTTAATGTATTGATGTGACTTGTTTATGTCTTTTATATAGTATGCGTAGCATAATGGGTATATGTTTTATATACCACTGTTGTTTACAAGTCTAATGTGCACATTATTTTTAAATTCCTGATCCTGTAATGGTTATTCATGACATTTTAAGATTTTGAAGCTACCTGATGTTCAGGGCATGGCCATGCACTCAAATTTTACTCACCGTTTTAATTGGACTTCTCTATGTCAGTTGGTTTCTGAGACTGAACTCTAGTGTCACAACAGCATAAATGTAATTACGTTTTTGTGTGAACTGCCCCTTTAAGCAATGTCAGTGTGTTGTGATGAGGTTAATGTGATAACCAAGTGAATGGGTGATGTCTTGAAGCACAAAGACTATTGAATACTAGAACAAGTAATGGAAATGTTTTGATATGTCTCAAAGGAGGATCTGTCTGGATATGGCTCGGGATTTCAAACCTGGTGATCTGATTTTTGCTAAAATGAAGGGTTATCCCCACTGGCCTGCAAGGGTGAGGAAACACTACCAAATTACCATGATTATTTATTTATATTATCATATTTCAAGTTCAGAGTCTTTCATTCACGATTTAGCCAATCAACTAATTAAGACATTATATATACACATGATCATAATGTTTTCTTTCTTCATAAGAAAGAAAGAAAAGTCTTTACTTTCTACTTTGGATAAATCTATGCTTATAGTACATAGATAGTCACGGATTTGTGTATAAATAGCATTATTTTGTGCAGGTAAAACTACTTGAATAATTTGTAAATGAATTTACAAAAATCAACATTATCTCAAGCATACACACAGTCTATCAATTAATGAGAGAACTAATGTTTGTTTTAATTAGTTATTAAGCATGTTAGCATATCACAGCATGTAATGTGAATTCTGTTGACATTCAAATATAGTAATCATCATTAACTAAGCATTAGTTGCTCATGACTCGTGTGTGTGGTCTCTCAACTAAAATGGTGACTTGGTTCTTTGAAATACTGAAAACCAGTTTGATAGTTGCAGGAATCTACAGCTTCAGCTATCTTTTAAAAAAACATGGTAGATTTTGACTGGATAATTAAATATTTACAAGAATTAAGTTTTTTTTTTTTTTTCTTTTTTTTTTTAGCTATTTAGAAGTTTAGACCCCCTCAACCTACCCCCAAACCTAAACCTACCCATTTTATAGTCAGGTATGAAAAAGATATGAAATGTAAGCAAAAATCCGCAGGAAAATTACCATTTTAGCAACAGTATAGCATTAAATATGTTTTATAGTCTCTTATCCTAATGCTACATCTAAAACCAACCTTAACTATTTCTGTACAGTATAAAAAATGACAGACAGCTAAATGTAATTACAATCATTTATTTATTGCAAAAATATCTGAATAAATACCAAAACGACTCTGCAGTTGCAGTCCTCTATTGCAGAATACAGTAGGTTTGTATGAGGTGAGAAGCAGAATTTAAATTGTCAGTAGTCGAAAATATTATCCAAATTATTATCCCTTTTCTCCGTAAAACCTGACGTTTCTTAAAGCGGCAACATTTTGAATTTGGACTGCGTCAGTCACTGTAGGCTTTGCAGCTAGGGGTGAGTGGTTGGTTTATAATAATAAACTTAATACGGCAATTTCAATATTCATAAGGATTCATTTTTAGGTGTCATCAGTGTGCCAGTATTTTATAAGATTGAAATGCTGAAAATACTATAGTATTGGTTTGTTTAGATGCTGTAACTATGTCAGTATTGTATGTTTCAGTGTCTGTGAAAATGTATTAAATATGCATTTACTAGAACCATATTTTACAAAAAATATATAAGAATTATCATGAGATCACTTTGCAAGTTGATGGTACTGAATTCCTTCTCTTCCCAGACATTGCTGTTGAAAATGTATTTTACTGGGTTATACGGTTTAAGAATAAGGCAGAAAGTTAAGATCAAAGTCCTTCAGCTTTCATATACATGTCATTTCAAAATTAGGTCATCAATATTAACATATTGGTTTTCAGTATTTTAAAGGACCAAGTCACCACTTTAGTTGAGGGGCCACACGATGAAACAAATGAAGTTAATGCTTAGTCAGTGACTACTAGATCTTGATGTCAAAGGAATTCACATGCTAGGTGCTGGGGTCTTTCCATTTACCTGTAGGCTACTATGAATAATATAGATACATGGTTGATAAATCAGATCATAATTAGTTCTCACATTAATTGAAAAACATTTTCAAACAAATTGCATGCATGAATTTTTATATATTTCTTTAATAATTCAAGTGAATTGAAGAAAATATTTCTCCAAAGTGGATAGTAAAGTCCTTTTATTTATTTAAAACATCATATGTAATAAATTATAAATAATAATGAAGTAACCATCTTAATTAATGTCTTAATTGTGAAGTTCATCCATGAAGTCATGAATGAAAGACTTTAAACGCATGTTAGTTCCTGACAATTCATGAGATATTACTGCATGAAGTAAGGCATAACTCATGCATGAATTCATAGTAATTAATGTACCCTTACCTTAAAGTGTTGCCTTTTTTAGCATGTTTAGCAATTGTTTACACTCATATGCCATATGCTACTTTCTCAATAATGTTTTGTTTTTTTGCTGTTTTATGTTTATATATGCTACTGCCATTTCAGATTGATGAGATTCCATACGGAGCTGTCAAACCATCAAACATAAAGTTCCCTATCTTCTTTTTTGGCACTCATGAAACGTAAGTAGAGATTCATCAACATTTTTACCTAAGTGATGTATTTTGTGGAGGTTTAAAAGGTCAAAATTGAAAAATCTCTGATCCTGTAGCTGAATTATGGTTAAATAAATGTGATTATATGCTTTCTGTTTAACATTTCAGAGCATTCTTAGGTCCAAAAGACATATTTCCCTATTTGCCTAATAAAGAAAAATATGGCAAACCTAACAAAAGGAAAGGCTTTAATGAAGGCTTGTGGGAAATTGACAACAATCCTAAAGTGGAGCTTAACGGACATAAGGTATTGTTATCTTGTTTTTCATTTTTATTTATTCATTTATTTATTTTTTGCAATGCAGTGAAATTCATATTGAAGCCTGTCACAAATGCAATATACTTCACAAATGACGGCAAGAAATCCACATACACACTACAGTATGACATTGTCATATTACAATAATTGCTTAAAATTGCTCTTGTCATACTTTTTATGATGGTTATGCTTTAACTTATATTAACAATGAGAAATACCTATACCTATAAAACTTGCGTTATAGTGTATAGTGTTTGTATTTCACTTCTACAAATATTTCTGTAAGTTTTCAGCACATGGATGTTGCACTCTTTGGTCAAAGAATTAAATGGTCAACTTGGGGGATGTCAAATCAGATTCTGACTTATTGAAGAAATTTGTAAATCAAAGTCTAAAGCTTATTACATTTGTGACAATAAATGTACATTTCAGCTGTATAAATGATAAATTGTTTTGACAAATCTTTAACAATTCACAATAGGTCAATAGGTCTAATAGGTCATGCAGGCAGTTAGAGAACACTTGTTTTTGAGTAAATAGAAATGAATACCTGAAAAAACTAGAGAGAGACTGTGTCTCTGTGTGTGTGTGTTTATGTGTGAGTGTGTTTTTGTACTATTTTTTTGTGGTTTACAGGGATAGAAATTTGTTTAATAATATGGGTAGGACAGAGGTATTACAATTTGAAGGTGGTTTATGAGGACATAATGCCTATGTCCCATAATTCAAAAGGCTTGGTGTAAAGCAGTAGCACATACAGTTTTTACAGTCTAAAAACTATTAAGACCGGGACACACCAAACTGATGTTCCACTTGACGGCTCTCATCAGGCTCACATTGGCCTGATTCAGCATGTTGAAGTGGTGTCAGGACCACCGGGAAAAGAACTCTTGATTGTATGCCTAGTTTCACAAATGAGTGAGCAAAAAGTAAATGAAAACGAGTAAGTAAATGAAGGCAGTACAAACAAAAGATTTTTTTAATGTTATATGATTTTACCAAAGCATTCCAATATGTGAATATTATCATAACAACATGAGCTGCATGAAATGAAGAAAGTTATCAACGTGCATTGCTTTGTTTATGTTTCATATATCTCCAATTATCTGGTATATCTTTGTTCCAGTTTCTCAGTGTGAATGCTGAATATTTACTATTTATTTTCTGAAGATGAACAAAGCTTCGGGGGTAAGTGATTAATGAAAAAAATAAGGTTTCAAGGTCTCCACCAAATACCCCACCACCGATGGAAAGTTTACTTTCTTTGACATAGTCAGCAACTGCTCACCGGGACACAAATATTTGATAGGAACATTTTCTATTTGATGCTAGATTCCCTGTATAGTAATTTTCAATGAGAAACCTACAGAAGCCTACATTTTCTGTAAACTTGCTTTAAAAAATAGTGAATTAAATGTATGCATCCAAATATCTACACTTTGAAAAAACAAATCCAACATGTATGCGTCTTTAGTTTGGTGTTGAAGATTGAAATTGTTGTAAATAGAAAAAAATAACTGCAAGCGTAGGCAGAAAAGCCTGCTGGATTTCCTCACGAATTATGTGCTCCTAAAAGACTGATCATCCACTGTTGGATACTGCTTTCTGGTGTTTCACCTAAACTTTTAAAGAAAAACACATTCAGCACTTCAGCATTTTTTTAAGCTATGAGTTGGCATGTCAGTGAAAAAACGTATCGGATAGAATGGATGCAGTCAAAGATGAAAGATATGCAGCATCTGTACTGTTGTTGAAATAAAATATACATTTTTGGAATGTACAATAAAACTATATAAGTTTCACATACAAAATGTTATATTATTGTACAGTATAATTATAATAGAATATATAATTATTCAGTTTACATCACCTTCATAAAATGGAAAAAAATAAAAACATTATATTTTACTATATACAACTATATTGTAGAAACCGCCATCTTTTTCTGACTAAAGCAAATTGAACGCAACTGATGTCCTAATGACTTGTCAGCTTGTAAGAACAAATGTCTGAGAAGAACTTGAATGAAACATATATATTGTGTATTGACTGCCTTGCCATTGCACGTTCAAGTGTAGAATTTTATAATGACACCTGTTGAAATAAATAAAAGAATGAAACATATATATATATATATATATATATATATATATATATATATATATATATATATATATATATATATATATATATATATATATGCTTTATGTGGATTGCTGTACACCCAAAGCTCGATTTAAGTATTTCTATGAATTCATAATAGGAAACTTACTGTCATCAGAAAGGTTTTTTTGGCATTTGAAAAAAACAAACAAAAAACAATCTAAAATGCACATTAGCTTATGTAGTTTATGGAGCAGATACATATATATTCTTTTTTTCATTTATCATTCTTTTTATTGATAAAAAAAGGTAATCTATCATTTTACTATTAGAGTTTGATTACAGAAAAACTGCATGCACATTAATCTTATGTCACGGATCTGCCAGGTTCTGCCACCACTTAATCCCAACAATCCCTGTCACCTGAGTACTAATCTGCCACACCTGCATGTAATCAGCACTACTTAAGCACACACCACAGTTCACTCAGTGTGCAAACTCGTCATTCCCATGCTACTTTTGAAAAATTGAAGATTTTAATCTGATTATTAATGTGAATAAGCTCTTTACTTAATATTTGGGGAATCGAATATTGATAATCAGAGTTGGTTACATGAATTGTGTAGAATACACTTTTGGGAACTTTGTATACTTTCTGAGGGAATCCTGGCTTCTCTGGTTGCTGATTGGCGCTTATCTTGGATGGCATTTTTGGGATTCCCAGGCAATTTCAATGGGTGTTCATGGTAGTTGTTGTGCTGCTCGGCTTTGGAGGATTCCAGTGTTTAAACTGTAGAGGGTCAATGGAGTTCTCACTGAAGGAACGCTGGAGCAGTTCAGTGATGTGCATTGTGGCAGCTCGCGCAGTGTCCTTGGCAGCTTCCAGTTGTTCCATGCAGTGAGTTTGTGGAGGAGTTGCAGTGCAAGTGATGGAATGTGCACTGCTCTGATTGAGGAAAACTCTCAGATGGAGGGAAGACGACGACTTCTCTTTCTTTCATTTGCTTCCTTCTTTTTTTTTTTCTCTCCCTCTTCGAAAACCATCAAGCTTTGATCACCTCTGATGAGCACTCAGTCAACCACCACCACCCACAGCACCTGTCACCCACACCACTTCTTAGCCGACTATTTCATCCAGTCCCATGGCCTGTCCAGCGCAGACACTTAACGGACACTGGCTTGGCGGAGAACTGCAATGAATTCTTCTTCTTCAGTGCTTCCTCCTGTTTAAAATGAATCCTCTGTTATATCCTACCGAACAATCTAGGATAGCTTTCAATATTTTTTTACTTTCAGGATCCTCTCTTCGATGGGCAGAAACACAGTGGGGACAAGGTGGTCCCATCATCAATTTCAGTGATTCAGTGATTTCAAGGAAGTATTTGGCCATACAGACGGAGAAGTATCAGCAGGTGAACAGTTGTATCATCTTGCACAAGGTACAAAATAAATTCAAGAATACACGTTTATGATTTAGTACTCTCGCTGCAGCCAGCAGATGGAACGAGAGGGCGTTTTTAATGACCTTTCATCAAGGTCTGGAGCATAAACTTCGTCTCCAACTAGCTGCTCAGGATGAATATTGCGGATTGGAACAATTTATTCAACACACTATTAAATGTGCTTCCAGAATGCAATCCACTTACAGCGATATGTATAGCACTCGCCCCCTTCCATCAGCAAGAGCTAGGTAACCCTCCAGAACTTCTGCCGGAACCCATGCAGATTAATTCTGGAAAAATGACACCCGTTGAGCGGCAGAGGAGAATGACCCAGGGGCTGTGACTGTATTGTGGTACTTAAGAGCATTACATACGTGTATGCCCCCACTTTCCCCCACGTCCCATGGTAAGTGTGATAGACCGTTTCTGTCACAAAATGCAGTCTGTTGAAATGTGTTATTCCCCCTTTAACAATGTTTTTTTGCCCCAAGAGAGCGGTTCAATTACCACCACACCGGCCATGGGACTGTGCCATCAATTTTATTCCAGGTGAGCCAGTGTCCCATGGAAGAATTTACCCTCATTCGCTTTCTGAACATGCGGCCATGGAGGAGTTTGTTAGGAGTATGTAAAAGATAACAAGGTTACATCCGCCCTTACCTTCCCCTGCTGCTTCAAGCTTCTTTTTTGTCGCCAAGCAGATTAAGACCTTAAAAGGCACCACCATCTTTACCAAGTTGGATCTTTGCAGTGCCTATAATTTGATAAGAATCAGAAAAGGAGATTAGTGGAAGATGGCCTTTGTGACCCTTACTGGACACTACAAGTATCTTGTTATGCCGTATGGCCTCGTCAACGCACCTTTTATTTTCCAAGATTTCAGGTTATTGGCTATTTAATTGGCTCTAGAAGAATGACATTGGTTAGAGGGGCCGCACATCCTTTTTTAGTGAGGACAGATCACAAAAACCTCCACTACTTTAAGGATGCTAAGAAGTTAAATCGCCGGTAAGCTCAGGCAGACGCTCTATCTCTGTCAAAGATGAGGATTCAGAAGAACCTAAGTCGGTTCTCCCCAAGGAACTCTTTGTCAAGCCTATCCAATGGGTTTCTCCTCCAGGTACCTCTGAGCCAGCTCCCGTTAATCTGCCAGACTGTCCCCAGGGAAACACCAGGAACAACGCTAACAACTCATCCACTCCACGTACTTATCCTTGGTCACTGGCCACCCAGGGGCCAACAACACTCTCTCAATGCTCTAAGGTCACCTGGTGGCCTGAGATGGCCAGGGACGTGAGAAGGTAAGTGAGTGGATGTAAGGATTGTGTAATGTCTAAGACTCTGTGACACTTACCAGTCGGCAAGCTATGTCCACTTCCAATCTCGAATTGCCCCTGGGCACACCTGGGAGTCCACTTCATTACTGATATGCCATCCTCAGAAGGTAACAATTATGTTCTAGGTATTGTGGACAGATTTTCCAAGTTTGGTTATTCAATCAATCTCTTTTATTTATATAGCTTTTAACAATAAAGATTGTGCCAAATCACTGAACAGTATAAAATAGAAAAATTAAATGATAGGGATGTTATAATGACGAGATTGAACAATTTGTTATTAAATGCAGAAACGGGTCTCTGTCATCAATTCAACGATAATTGCTTATAATTAAGTGTCCTGCCTTGGAAACTGCTGAATGTTTAATCACGTTTTCAAGTTATTCATACTCCCAGAGGATTGTGGGCGCCAGTTCATCTCCAGGGTGTGCAGATCTTTCTTCTTTCTCCTGGATGTGACCATTAGTCTCTTATCAGGTTTACGCCTGCAAACTAACGGACAAACGGATAGAAAGTGGGGTGATTCCTCTGTACCTTCTGCCATGGCCACCAGAACTCCTGGAACCAGTTCTTGGTCTGGGTCGAGTATGCACAGAATTCCCTGAGGCAACCACCTACTGGACTCACTCTCTTCCAGTGTGTGCTCGGTTTCTAGCCTCCCCTATTCTCCTATTCTACAAAGTTCCTTTTATGCTCTTCTGTGCAAATAAAACTAATACTTATACCATACAATCGTAACACGTTTTGTTGTTTTTTCAAAACAGATCATAAATCAAATACATTTTCATATTTATTAGGCTGTTTTATATGCTATAGATAAAGGAATTCTGAATGGTATCTTTTTTAGCGAGCCATTACACTGTTTAAATTATATCTTTCTCTGATTTTCATAATTAGGCTATGGAAATGACAGTATAAGTCATTAACCATTAGGGTATAATTTAAATTTTACAGAACAAACCTCCTAATGACAATAGTAATTTAAAAATAAAAAAACTGAAAAAGCACTGTTTCAAATTATTATGCACAACAGAGTTAAAACATTTTATGTTGTAAAGAACTGAAAACAGCCTTTTGATAAATGTGCAGCATTAGGTGGTCATATTTACTGAAATTAAAAGCCAATTTCAATTCAAAAACACCCTAACAGGGCCAGTTACATCTTAACCTAGGACCACATCTAGGTTGCAATTGACCTTTGAAATCAATCTGAAAATGTGTCCATGTTCCCTGAGGGTGGGTAGCATGTCCCAAGGGAATCTTTAGCTTAAATGGAAGGTTCACTTTGAGACATGCTAAATATCTTTTGCAAAAATCTGTGCAAAGGGTTCTCATTTTCTCATCTCTTTGCGTGACCATGATACTAAGACATTATTTCAATACAAACAGATAGGGACAAAATATTGATCGTAAAATTATCAAAAATGTCCAATCAGCCAATCACATGGCAGCAACACATTTGCATTTAGGCATGTAAACATGGTCAAGACGATCTGCTGCAGTTGAAAGTTCGATAGTGGAACCTCAGCTTCAAGAGGAACAATGTGGGTTTCGTCCTGGACGTGGAACACTGGACCAGCACTATACCCTCTTCAGGATACTGGAGGGTTCCTGGGAGTTTGCCCAACCAGTCCACATTCGACCGGGTTCCTCGTGGTGTCCCGTGGGGGGTGCTCTGGGAATACGGGGTAAGAGGCTCATTGTTAAGGGCTGTCCGGCTGTCCGGACTTCGACAGGGATGCCCTTTGTCACCGGTCCTGTTCATTATTTTTATGGACAGGATTTCTAGGCACAGCCGGGGGCCAGAGCGGGTCCGGTTTGGTGACCACAGCATCTCTGCTTTTTGCGGATGATGTTGTTCTGTTGGTTGCATCTGGCCAAGACCTACAGTGTGCGCTGGGGCGGTTCGGTCGCTGTACTGGTCTGTCATGGTGAAGAAGGAGCTGAGCCGCAAGGCGACGCTCTCAATTTACCGGTCGATCTTCCTACTCTCTTACTCTTACTCTTCCTACTTCCTACTCTCACCTATGGTCATGAGCTTTGGGTCATGACCGAAAGGATGAGATCTCAGATACAAGCGGCTGAAATGAGTTTCCTCCGTAGGGTGGCTGGGCGCTCACTTAGAGATAGGGTGAGGAGTTCAGCATGTCCCACCGGGAGGAGGCCCTGTGAAAGACCTAGGACACGCTGGAGGGACTATGTCTCTCGGCTGGCCTGGGAGCGCCTTGGTGTTCCCCCGGAAGAGCTGGAGGAAGTGTCTGCGGAGAGGGAAGTCTGGGCGTCCCTGCTTAGACTGTTGCCCCCGCGACCCGGCCCCCGGATAAGTGATAATAAATGGATGGATGGATGGTCCAAAAAAAGAAAATATCCAGTGAGCAGCAATTCTGTGGGCGCAAATGCCTTGTTGATGCCAGAGGTCAGAGGAGAATGGCCAGACTGGTTTGAGCTGATAGAAAGGCAACAGTAACTTAAATAACCACTCATTACAACAGAGGTATGTAGAAGAGCATCTCTGAACACACAACACGTCGACCCTTGAGGTGGATGGGCTACAGCAGCAGAAGACCACACCGGGTTCCACTCCTGTCAGCTAAGAAAAGGTGGATGAGGCTACTGCACAGGCAGCAAAAGATAGACATTTACATTTACATTTAGTCATTTTCCGCTCCTGTCAGACTTACAATTGAAAAGTACAAACTGAGAGACAAACACACAGTGTACAGGCTCACCCAGTCACAAAATTGACAATAGAAGATTGGAAAAACGTTGCCTGGTCTAATGAGTCTTGATTTCTGCTGCAACATTCAATGGTAGGGTCAGAATTTGGCGTCAACAACATGAAAGCATGGATCCATCCTGCCTTGTATCAATGGTTCATGCTTGGTGGCGGTGGTGTAATGGTGTGGGGGATATTTTCTTGGCACACTTTGGGCCCAATAGTACCAATTGAGCATCTTGTCAATGCCACAGCCTTGTTGCTGACCATGTCAATCCTTTTATGACCACAGTGTACCTAACTTCCGATAGCTACTTCCAGCAGGATATCGCACCATGTCATAAAGTGAAGATCATCACCTACATTGTGCTCTACATGCCATTCAACATACAGAAAATACTCACACTGTGACCAATCTCATCCACAGCTTCAGCATCTATTTATAGTTTAGGGGGTGAGGGCTTCAGATTCTAGAGAGCATTTGGTCAGAAGATTTGAAGAGAGGCTAAAGTATAATAAAGTAAAATATTTTAACAAGTGACAGAACTGCAGGATTTGAATGCTTATATCTTCTAAATGCAAATTTTGCCACCGTTTTGGAGTACACTGGCTTAAGACTAACATGGGATAAAGAGGACTAGGCTATGAAACAGGGAAAACAGGCGATTTGACTTTATTTTGATGGTTCTTTCATGAACATTCTATTAAAAAAAGTAACTTTGAACCTACATGTCAACTAACTACATGTCAACACAATAGAGTGTTAGTAGAGTATTAGTAGACTGGTAGAGTTAGAATAAGTTGACATGTTCTTGAAAAGCTACCTATATTCATTAGATTGTCTGTTGGTAGATTATCACAATAATGAGTTAGCAGATAATAATCAGTCTACTTATATTCTAATGAAAGTTATTTGCATGTAGTTATATAGGTGCAAAGTTACTTATTGTCAACAGACAATACTCATTTGATCAGGGACTGAGTGGATTTTTAAATGGACAGGATAACAAGCTAACAAGAGGGAGGAGCAAATCAATTACAAAGGAAACTAACAAGATGGGCAATGGACAAGGGAACAGAAACAATGGGAAACAAACACTTTAAAATAAGACTCCACAAAAACCATGACAGTGTTGGAAACTTTTAGCTTCTTTTTAAGAAGAGACCAGGAGATTCTTGGTAAAGCAGGAGTTCATTTTTATTTTGTTTGCTGTAGTCATCTGCAAGAAGTCTTCAAGAAATCTTTAAGGAAATCATCAAGCCATCTCCAAGAAAATCTTCAAGAAATCTCTAAGAAAAAAAATCTAACTAAAACCTAGCACAGTGAAGTTTATATGTTTCAAGGGGGAAGAGTACATAGAGGTGGAGACTATTAAAACAAAAGTATGCAAATACAGAACAGGATCTTAGCCCAAAACAGGAACTTTCATGACAGTTGACAAAGTTTGGTGTGAATTCTATGATTTTCTAATCTGCATTAATTCACTGCCATATTTTTTCAAAATTCCACATTTAAATAAAAACAGCCAACTTCCTGTTGGTAATTGCTAATGACTGTAAATTAGAAAGTTATTTGTCTCGGTGCTATAGAGTGCCACTTCCATGCCCTTGCATGAGATTTTGCCAGTATCAAATTTCCAGTGTAATGGAAATTTCATATATTTCATATATTCACTCCCAAACCATTTCATATATTAAAAGTCCACTCATAATTTTTCATCCCCATTGCCTTGACCAAGTTTAGTGTCAATCAGGTAAGGAACCAATGACTAATATATCAAACTCCAGAGCATGCGTTTTGCCAAAGAAAAACCTAAATAGCCAATTTCCTGTTGGTTTTGTATTCAAGGGGGTGTCATAAAGCCGCTCTGCCATGCCTGTGTACCACTTTTTTTTTGTCAGTGCACTGTGTTTGTGCATCCTTATCTGGCTGTGCAGTGTCTGGAGCATCTCTCTGATCTGGCTCAGTTCACTGGCAGAGGTAGATGTGCTGGGTGGTGCAGGGGCCGGACTAAGCTTCAGCATAGCTATGTGTTGGGCAGCAGGTAGATGTGAAGTTAGTGGTTGCTGATTTACAGGTGTGTAGGGAGCTGTTGGTGGGTGTTGGCCGACAGGTGGTGTTTGTCCTGGTGATGTCATGCCTCACCAGGGCTGGAGGAGAATATCTAGGCATGTAGGCATGATATCTAGGGGTGGTATTGTGGAGTTGGTAACAGGTATCTTAGTGATGTTGCTCAGAGCTGCATCATTTAGGGTCTTTGCAAAAGTCTAGGCATCGTCTTTTGTGTAGGAGGAGTCCATCATACAGGTGTTGGAGTCAATGTGATGGTGGTGGGCCAGGTGTATATTGGAGAGCGCAGAACAGCCAGCTGATGCTGTACATGATGTGTGGTGGTGTCGTGTCTTGGGAGAAGCATAGAGATTATGATTTTGGACTCTGGGAGTGTTGTGCAGCAAGTGAGGGTCATTAGTCTCAGTGTGAATGAAAATATATGAGGGGTGTCCTGTGAAGTCTCTGATGATCTTGTGGCCTATTGTGCTATATTGCTTTGCAGTGACTTTATGGTGTGAAAAGAGTTTCTGAAAGTCCAGGAATTTTCCATTAGAGTCCACAAGAAAGGAGAACGTCTGGATCACATTCTTTAAGCTGGGAAAATTAGGCTTATGCTTTTGCAGGTGTCTGTGTGTTTGTCGTAGGCACACATTCTGTGTTTGTGCCTATTGATTTGTTTGGGGCTGTATTGTAGTTTATTGTCTCTGTAACTGTTTTCTCATTTCTTGCAGCTATCTGGAGAAGTTCTGTCCTCCTAATAGAATCATATTAGTGTGTTATGTGTAAGCCAGGTTAAAGAGATGGGTCTTTAATCTAGATTTAAACTGAGTATGTCTGTTTCCCAAACAGTGTTAGGGAGATTGTTTTAGGGCTTGGGTGCTAAATAGGAATAGGATTTTGATACTCTAGGTATTCATTCAGGGGTTTATAAGTAATTGACAAGATTTTAAAATCTATTCAATATTTGATAAGGAGCCAGTGCAGTGTTGACAGAACCAGGCTAATACATCCTAAAACTAAGGACTCTAGCTGCTGGATTTTGGACCAGCTGAAGTTTGTTTATCAGGCGTGCAGAACAACCACCAAAAAAAAACTTTGCTATAGTCTAACCTCAAGGATATAAACGCATGAATTAACATGTCTGCATTTGACATTGAGAGCATAGGTTGTAATTTGGATATATTTGAGATGGAAAAACATTTTTACAGATCCTACAAACATGGTTTTCAAAGGAAAGATTGCTATCAAACAGCACACCTATGTTCCTAACTAATGAAGAAGAATTAACAGAGCAGCCATCAAGTGTTAGACAGTTATTTGTATTCAAGTCTATTCAACAGAATGTTGTAATCGATAGTGTTGAACGCAGCCCTGAGATCCAATAGCACTAATAAAGAGATACAACCACAATCAGAAGGGGGAAAATCTCCTCAAATCATCTCAGGCTTGCTTCATTGCCTTGGAGTAAGAAGGCGCCTTTAGTATAGTAAGTTATAGTGGGAATGGGGTTGTCTCTGTTCTGCATTTCATCTTCACAAATAGCTAATCTTCAACTTCGGCATACTTGTATTCCTCAAAGATGATGAGTTTCCAAGCATTAATCACAGTTGTGTGAAAGATGTTGTTTTCTTTTTTCATTAAGTTAAATATAGTCAGCGTACAAAACATCAGGATTGTCCCTGAGAGTTTTCTCTTTGTGCCTGCAGACTTCTGCAATTAAATTTTTTTTGTCCCTAAAATTTAGCACACACTAAAAAAAGTACACACAGTACAGTGACAAATAATTTATTATTATTATTATTAGAGCCCTGCGCCTTAGTAATAATTCCTCTAATAATAATTCTTAAAAAACTAAAATTATAATAATCCTAAGGAAATCAATAGGGTCTTTTGTATGGCAGGCCATTTTTGCATAAAATGCATCTTTTTGTACTAGTTATAATTAAGTTTTGATTAGTCACAATTCCAAATTCAACATATCTATAATTACGACTAGTCAAAATTATAATTCGAGATAACTGTAATTTTGACTAGTTGTAACTGAGTTACAATAGATATCTGTAATACATTTGTAGATATCTGCAGTTAATTTATGACTAGTCATATTGTAATTGTAGATAACTTGAATTATAATTTCAACTAGTCAAAACTGCAAAAGATATATCTCTAATTCTAATTGAGACTGGTCGAATTATAATTATTACTATCCAAATTACAATTGTTGATATCTGAAAGTATATTTATAGATGGTAAAAACTTTTTTATTAACTTTAAAAAAGTTTTATATACTAAAATGACTTGCCATTCTTTCGCCTCTTTAGGCACACCACGGTGCATGGGCATTAAATATAAAGAAATGCAATAATATATTCAAATTCAAATACACCAGTATTCCATTTTGTAGCCTAATTCATAAGTACAGTATGTTTGTACATGCTAAAACAAGGTGTTTAAAGAGAATGAGTCATTAATCAGTTCAATTGTATATTATATTCAAATTAATGTTGTATATTTCAAAATATTGTTTTGGCCTTGAATGCATGTAAAAGCTACTGTAGGAGACGTACAATTTGTTGTTTGCAATTAGTGTGAAATTTAATGTAAGAGTACAGATGTAGTATTTAGGCTGTAGATTAAATTGTGAACCAATACAGTAATGGCTATGTATATGCATTCTGATGGTGTCCATTTGTGTAATGCCTAGTGTTGGGTGTTGATCTCATGCATAAATTTGAGGATTGCACTGTGCAAATTTGTGGGAGATTTGTTACTGTGTTTACTCCATATTTGTGCACAAATTGTTGTTTTAATTGAAAACGATTAACATTTTATTCCCAAAATCCTATGTGTAGATAATGAATGCTGAAGCAGGCTCTGTTAAGGACTTAAGCAGCTGTCAAGACGGGGGTGATGAGAAGAGGGGAATGTCTGCTCAAGTATGTATTTTTCAGTTAAGTTCTTAAAAATTGTTTCCTGTACGTCCATAACATGTTGACTGGGCTGTCTTAAAAGGGTCATGAAGCCAAAATTCTATTGAAGCCAGTCTGCCAATTGACAGGTCAAAAATGACATGTGTCACTGTAATAAACTTCACTTCCACAGAATAAAATCAACAGCTGCTTTGACACCACTGCTTGTTTTGCTAGTAGGTTTGGTTGTTTATTTTTTTTTAAAAGGGTCATATGATGCAATTTAAAGTTTTCCTTTCTCTTTGGAGTGTTACAAGTTGATAATGTAGATATAAGATCCCTAAAGTTGCCAAAGAGGTATTCTTTATAAAAGTTTATAAAACTATGTATTTTTTTCTTAAAATGTTAATATATTTAAAGTTCTATACCTTTTTATAAATGTACTTTTTAACATTTTTCTTCCACTTCTACAATAATCTATTAATTACCACTCTTTAATCTAATATTATTGTTAATATAATTGATAATATAATGTGGTAATTTAATTTAGTTTTAACAATTTTAGCCAGAAAAGTAATTTTTATGTCTATGCTCAAAAAGTGGGACTTACGGTTAAAAGGCTAAAAAGATTTGTTTTTTCAAACTGGAATTAAAAAGTTGTTACTTAGAGTTGAGGGGTTCTTTTATACACCACAGGAATAAGTTGTTATTTTGAGTGTATTTCAGTTGTTTTGAATCGATGTCTATGGGGGTCACATTGACCCACGAACATTACATACACATAAAAAGTTCTTTATGTGTATTCTACATGCATCAGTGTGTGCAAACTTTGTGTCCATGTTCATGACCCTAAATGACAAAAAGTAGTAAAACTTCAAGAAAAACAACATGAGTTACTTTTTTGCTTCATAGGATAGTAAAATAATGTAAATAATAAAATATAACTAAGAAAATTTATTTTTGGGTCTGTAGAGTTGCCTTAGAACAAAAAAAATTGGCGGGTCAAATTGAATGAACCAATGTAAATAAAATTTCTCTGGACTTGTCAAAACACATTAGAGTGTTGAAACTTTGCATGTATGTGACCCTAAATAAGAAAAAAATGATACAGTTTCAAGAATAAACAGGCTAGTATTTCCTGTCCTGTGACTGCGAAATTATGAAAAATATTCTGATAACAGTTATAAAACCAAACAAAAAAACCCCGGCAGTTCCTGACCCCTTTAATGACACAAACTAGCATGTTGATCTCCTGCATGCTTAGGTCCTATGTATGTGATATCATGCAGGGCACTGGCAGTGAGGATGACGAGGATGAGGAGGAGGAGGAGGAGGAGGAGGAAAAGGAGGAGGAGGAGGAGGAGGAAAAGGAGGAGGAGGAGGAGGAGGAGGAGGAGGAGAAGGAGAAGGATGATTGTGACATGGAGGTTCCTGATCAGGGACATAAGAAAGATGAAGTACGTACTCTTACAGTGGTGTTGAGGTGCAGAAGCTTTGTGTTGGAATGTTTTACATGCAAATGGGATGCTTACAGCATTGAAAAAGAGCAGGATAATATATTAGTATATATTATATATACTTAATGCCCATATTATTAGGTACATTTGATCAACTAATAAATAACTGAAATATCTAATCAGCCAATCACATGACAGCAACACATTGCATTTAGGCATGCAGACATGGTAAACATAATATGCTGAAGTTCAAATCAGAATGGGGAACAATAGTGATTTAAAGGGTTACTCCACCTGAAAATGAATGTTGTCATTAATCACTTAAAGTAGTGGATGAATCAAGAGAGATCACAGAGGTCCTTTCAGATTCAATTCTAAACATGTTTACATGTCATTGTAATCTTCTACATTATACTGTACAGTGCTTTGATGCAACCTGTGTTGTTAAAAGCACTATATAAATAAATGATTGATTGATTGACATGTAAACCTTAAAACTGATGCAAAACACAACACACGCATTTGATACTTATTGTGAGAAATAAGTATAATTGGTCAATGATTTATAGTGCAACATCTTACACAAACACAGCTATAATGGACAAATGAGTGCATGTTTGTAACTTTGTAACAATACACAGTATTGTTGTGGTTTGGTAATCACTACGGCTTGTCGCTATGCAAATGAGTTCTACATGGGGAAAGGAGAGTGCCGCGTTATATACCCACTCTGATAACATGTTCATTCAGGCAAAGATCGCCAACATTCTGAGCCTCTTACCCATGAGGGAAGAGGCAATAACAGATACAGAGTCTTAAGGCTCCAGCTTTCAAGGCAGCAAAAGATACAACCACTTTGTAAGCCTTCATCCTGAGAAGAAAGAGATATTCTACATACAGAGATTTTATCCAGCAAGACACCAACAGATGCAGCATATCTTGAGTCTCCATCCTAGAGAGACAAAGCAGATTGACCAAGTTCTGAGTCTCTAGCCCAGTGGGAAAGAAGACATCCAGACATTTGCAACAAGGTTACCTCCAGCAAGCAAACCTTGACTTCAAGGTAATTTAGTTTGTGTTTTCCAGGCTAAAGACCTTCTGCACCTAGTCCAGGGCCATATCTGCATATTCCAGATTTTAAGACTCTTTGGTGATCCAGGATTTTAGCATTCTACAGCAGGGCATGCTCAAGGATGCTGCAACGGAATGTCCCCATCACAGAATGACACTGCTTACTCAACCAGAGGGAAATAAATATTGCTGTTGCAATTTAAATTAGCAAAGTCAAGCTTCAGTTCAATATTGTCAATAATGTGCAGCACAGAATGAGTATTGTTATGCTGCTGGAAAAATAAACAATAGAAACATCACAGAAATTCTTAGTTTCCATTAAACCATTATAAAATTCCTTTTAGTTTTGGGCATTATTACAGTAGCAATTACTGCTGTTCTATTGGTTGCCATTTGCCATATTGCAATCCACCCACAGAGTCCATCAAATATCAGTAGACATCATTATAGGTTATATTAAAACCAATACAATTCCCATTATAACCCTTAAATTCAGTCAGGCAAGGATGACAGGCAAAGATGACTTGGAGACACTTAATTTCTGTTAATTATCATAAATATCATATCGATTTGATTACAGAGACAGTCTGCATTTAATAAAGGTAATATTAGGTGTTAATGTTGTCATTATACACAACATATATTCTATATATTCTATTCTCCTATTTGATACTGTTTGTATTTGTTTTGTTTTGTTTTTCAGCAGGGAAGATATAAGTGGTACAGTATAACTACTTTTTAAGCATTTAAATTTACTTAATTACTGAATTTCACAGGAAATGTTCAATATGTGGCACAGCAATACACCTATTTTGTTATAACCATAACATTCTTTCGAGAGGTGCACCATTCACCCCCAGAGACTGGATGCAGAAAGGCATCTATACGCTGAAAGACATTTCAGGACCCAAAGACTTTTTGAGTTTTCGAGAACTCTGTGAACGGGTATAAAACGGACGCTTCCTCCTTGTTTTTGTATTTATGCCTACTATCAGCCATGGGGGGAGTACCCTGAGGGGAAATGTTCCCCTCGCATCCAATTATTACACGGCTTGATATGACTTCAAGGCACTTTACCTCATGGATGTATGAGAAAGCTTTGGAGGCTACATCAAAGGGCTTAGCTATACAGCGTGTATGGGAAAGAGATTGTGAATTTGAAAGTTTTTCAATTGCAAGAACTGGTTTGGCTTGCTGGCTTGACATCTGCAAAAAATTGTTACCACAACACTGGCTACTTCCAAATAGTTTAGAAATGCTTCAAGACATTATTATGTTAGAAACATCCACGGCTGGGGGCGTATTACATAAAGTTTCTTATCTTAGATTTTAACTTTAGGCTTTTTCACATTCATATTACAGAAAAAAAATGTTAACTTGATTTGGGATTCTTATACAATCTTACAAAATTGTTTCTTATCTCTAGTTATCTATTTCTAGTTCATTCTCAGGTCTGTTACCAAGTAACCAATACTGCACTTCTGATGAGGTAAATAAAATAGTAAATACTTAACTTTAAAAGTCGCCTTTTGCAAAAAAAAAGGCATTAAGACCGATTCACACCAAGAAGGATAAGTATAGATAACTATAGCCTCCATACCAGCAAAAGATATTATCTGTTTATTCTAAGTGCAAGTGTGCCTAATGCTTTAAATTCTCGAGCTTGTTACAGTGGGATGGATTCTGATTGGCTGTCAATGTTTGTATTGTTCATCAGCTGGAAAAAAAATTGTTCTGAAAGTGATTCAAACAATATCGCTTCTCTATGCTTTTATCGTGGCTCTGAATTCTGCCATTATTGAGAACAACTTTTAGAACTGTATCTTTATCATTATTTTTGTAGTTATTGTGCTTGGTGAGAATGGGCTTGTAGTCACTTTCACTATAACCAGTAATGTGTGACGACTTTGTAGGTCGGGTGGTTCCTGTGCTAACTGCAATATGCTGTGCAGTAGTGTGTACTCATAAGTGTATATTACAGCTAATAAATAATACAGGGAGTGCAGAATTATTAGGCAAATGAGTATTTTGACCACATCATCCTCTTTATGCTTGTTGTCTTACTCCAAGCTGTATGGGCTCGAAAGCCTACTACCAATTAAGCATATTAGGTGATGTGCATCTCAGTAATGAGAAGGGGTGTGGTCTAATGACATCAACACCCTATATCAGGTGTGCATAATTATTAGGCAACTTCCTTTCCTTTGGCAAAATGGGTCAAAAGAAGGACTTGACAGGCTCTGAAAAGTCAAAAATAGTGAGATATCTTGCAGAGGGATGCAGCACTCTTAAAATTGCCAAGCTTCTGAAGCGTCTTCATCGAACAATCAAGCATTTCATTCAAAATAGTCAACAGGGTCGCAAGAAGCGTGTGGAAAAACCAAGGCGCAAAATAACTGCCCGTGAAATGAGAAAAGTCAAGCGTGCAGCTGCCAAGATGCCACTTGCCACCAGTTTTGCCATATTTCAGAGCTGCAACATCACTGGAGTGCCCAAAAGCACAAGGTGTCCAATACTCAGAGACATGGCCATGGTAAGAAAGGCTGAAAAACGACCACCACTGAACAAGACACACAAGCTGAAACGTCAAGACTGGGCCAAGAAATATCTCAAGACTGATTTTTACAGTACACCTCTCTGAACAGTGTCTGGGAGGCTGTGGTTGCTGCTGCACGCAATGGTGATGGTGAACAGATCAAAACACTGACAGAATCCATGGATGGCAGGCTTTGGAGTGTTCTTGCAAAGAAAGGTGGCTATATTGGTCACTGATTTGTTTTGGTTGTATTTTTGAATGTCAGAAATGTATATTTGTGAATGTTGAGATGTTATATTGGTTTCACTGGTGAAAATAAATAATTGAAATGGGTATTTATTTGCTTTTTGTTAAGTTGCCTAATACTTATGCACAGTAATAGCCACCTGCACACACAGATATTCTCCTAAAATAGCTAAAACTAAAAACAAACTAAAAACTACTTCCAAAAATATTCAGCTTTCAGATTTGATTAATCCTCAAAAATACTACTTGCCTAATAATTCTGCACTCCCTGTACCATTGTTTGACAGCGCAATTGTAAGGTTTTTTCGGTTTGATTTTGAAATTAGGATAGCTATGGACAGTTTTTAGGATTTTTTTTTTTGGTCAAGTTAAGAGGTTTCTATAATACCACTTTTCTATCTCTAGTTAAGACATGATAATGCACTTAGGAAATGTTGTTCTATAATAGTTGTTCTATTTTTCTCTCCTATATCATTCACTGTTATGAACCCTGTGACAGTTCTTATGTATTTATTCTGTTTTTTTAACCTTCTTGTGTACTCCGTATGCTCCCCATTGTAAAGAAAACGCTGGGTGGGTGGGGGAATGGGTGGTTTGTATGATGTTTGCAGCAATAACAGCTTCAACTCTTCTGGGAAGGCTGTCCACAAGGTTTAGGGGTGGGTTTATGGGAATTTTTGACTATTCTTCCAGAAGTGCATTTGTGAGGTCACACACTGATATTGGACGAGAAGGCCTGGCTCTCAATATCTGCTCTAATTTATCCCAAAGGTGTTCTATCGGGTCGAGTTCAGGACTCTTTGCAAGCCATTCAAGTTCACACCAGACTCTGTCACCCATGTCTTTATGGACCTTGCTTTGTGCACTGGTGCAGGAATGGGCCACAATGTTTGAAGCATGGAATTGTCCAAAATGTCTTGGTATGCTGAAGCATTCAGAGTTCCTTTCACTGGAATTAAGGGGCCAAGCCCAGCTCCTAAAAAACAACCCCACACCATAATCCCCCTCCACCAAACTTTACACTTGGTACAAAGCAGACAGACAAGTACCGTTGTCCTGGCAACCGCCAAACCTCTGGATTTCACAACTGGATTTGATGCATGGGTGGCATCCGATTACAGTTCCATGCTGAAATTCACTGAGCTCCTGAGAGCGACATCTTTCACAAATGTTTGTAAAAACAGGCTTCAACGAGTCCTTAATTAAAATGAGTCATCTACTAATGTCTTAGTTTCATAGTAGCCATATCTTTTTTCCAACATTTCATATTTATAAAATAAATATGAATATAATATAATATACATATACGTAGCTATATAAGTACATTAAAACACCATACTCATAACATTTATGCTGTTATAAATTTGCATTGGTGCTATATTTCAGCTTCATGAAACTGTAATAAGCGCATCTGAATGCTGCTCCAGTCACTTCTGTTTCTTCTGCAGTGGACTGATCTCCTGGAGCAGTAAAGGGTCCTAAAATCTGGAACATGTAGATGTTGCCCTGAAGTAATTGCAGAAGGTCCTTAGCCTGGAACACCCAAGCAAGTGTACCTTGAGGTGGTTTGCTCACTGGAGCTTAATCTTGTTGCCAGTGTCTGCCTCTCTGGGATAGAGATTCAGAACCTGGACAGTCTGCTTTGTGTCTCTAGGATAGAGATTTATGATGTGCTGCATCTGTTGTTGTTACACTGGGCGAAGTAAAACCCAAACACACAAAAGTGATACTAAAGTTTTACCAATGCATTTTTCCACAACCGGAATATCTTTAGCTAGCACGTCTAATACAATGTCAAAGTTTCCTTTAAAAAAATGATGAAAAAAGATTGTGCTGTCATGCATGCATTTTACACTGTCTGACAAAATAGCTTTTAAAAATCATTTGCAATGATTGACATCATGGAATGAAAAATTTAATTTACTGTTTTTAATGTGTAAATAGTTACTAGTGTCTTGTTACAGCAAGTTGTTTGCCGCAAGAAAGAAAGTGTCCAGAGCATAAACACGTAAAAATGCAATTTTTTTGAAAATCATATACTATCTAGTAAGATGTTGACCAAAATTCCAAATAATAACCAAGTAACCAAATATATTGAGTGTATCTTTAGGCAGCTTGTTTTCTTTTTCTGTAAAATGAATAGTTGCTATAAAAATGTGTTTATGCGGTTTAAGTTTAAAAAAACACATTATTTTACACATAATGCACATTATTGTCCTCCTCTAAGCCCCGCCTTCCAAAAAAAGGTCAATTTGTACAAAACTCATTGGTCTAAAAAAGCGAGGGGTGCTTTGATTGGCCAGCTGTCCAGTACATTATGATTGGCCGAATACCACAAGCATGTGGCAAAAATGTTATGCCTCTTAAATGTTATGTGATGCAATATTCCGTCGCTATGACACAAAAACAATAAAAGCCATCAGATGAGGCATTTGTTGCAGTCAGTGGGGACATAATTACTGATTATAATGATTTGGTACTGTCTTTTTACTGAAAGATTGTAAGTCAGAAGCATCAGAATGTCCTTGCAGAGTTGGAATTGACTCACTTTTTAGCCTCTGTGCACACCCAGCATGGGCTGCTCTGTCAGGATCAGAATCAGTTCTCTGTAAATGCACTGAACACCTTTTACTTAAACACCAAATAATATTTTTAATATTTAAAAAACTTGTAGCTCCTGATAATATATTGAGGTCTTATGAAGTGAATCGATCAGTCTGTGCAGGAAACTGTCCTTCAGAAATTTAGTATGATGCCCCTGTCTTAACCTGGAAGAGTCTGGTGGAGTCTGAGTCTCAGCCACTCTCTTGTTGCTCTCCCCAGAGAGTTTGTGTGTTTGGGGTTTTAAACTGATGATTGTTTCTGACTCCAAGAATGATCTGATTTTTTTTTTGAGTTTCTGGGTTTTAGAGTCATTTTGGTACTTTGTTTAAAGCAAGGTCTGTGTTGTCTCTCTGTCTTGAGTGGGGGATTCCTCCATCTGTGTTGATTTAATCGTTGGTGTATGTTTCGCTCAGCTCCTGCAATTTGCAGCAGGTGTAGTGCTGACAATCGTTTGGATCAATGTTACACATTAAAATGAAGGATGACATACAGTGCTGCTTGAAAGTTTGTGAACACTTTACAGTTTTCTGTATTTCTGTATAATTGTGAACCAAAATATCATCAATGGGTATTGTCTTTATTAATGTTTTTTGATCTGCAGGACCTATCACAGAAAGATTCCACAAATGTCTCAGCCAAAGATAAAAGAGGAAGGAAGAGAAAGGTAATCTCTGTCCACTTTGCCTGTGATTTTTGTGATTTAGGTTACATGACTATACATAACATAAATAACATAACTGTCATGAATTTAAATATATTCAATTTGGTTTTCACAGATTGAAGCTGGACGAGACTCTGATACAGAAAACTCAAGTCCCACTTCAAGTGCTCCTGGGTTAGATTTATTATCACCAGGTGCAGATTGCCCTTTCACACTCTATAGATGTTTTCTCACATTTCATGAAGCAATACATCTATATTCAATACACTGTATTTTTTTCTTATTTAGGTGGAAAAGTTCCATTACTAAAGCGCAGAGGAAGAAAACCTAAAATGGAGAAATCAATGCTGCTGCAACAACGAGGTTCAAAGGAGCCACTGAGGTTAGGTGATCATTTACACATGTTAATTTGTCATTTAAATTATAATTCAAGTAAATATGTATTTGCTATTCAACTATTTGACTACATGTCTAATAGATAGTGAATATGAATTCACACCAGAAACAAAAATGAGATATCAAATAAATATCATTAACCTAGACTTAGACAAAAATGCTTATTCTAAATAGTCAAATTTGAACCGTTGATAATTTTAGTCTAGTCTTAGTCTTACCTTTTAGTCTAGTTTCTTTTTGCTTATGTAATGAGGATGCTGATGACGGCTGCAAATCTATATGCGGAAGTTTATTGGGACAATCCAAAAGAGAATAGTCGGATATAACAAGCAGTGGTTCTTTAACAGTGAGGCAGTCAGATTGGCAAACAGGTTCAAGGGATTTCCAAATAGCAAAGACGGTAAAACAGGCAATGGGTTGTAACACAAACATCAGTCCAATCAGGTTACCAGAATACAAGGGTGATCCAAAGAGACAAAGGTCAGAATAAACAGGCAAGGTCATACACAAAATAGCAGTCAGAATAATCATGAGAGAAACACTTGGTAAGGCAGTGAAACTGGCAATACTTCGTGATGAGCATAACATGTGCTCTGGCTTTATGCTGGGCAAAAAGGAAATGAGCGCAGAGGGAGTGGAGACGAGTCAGTACTCGGGTGAAGGCTCCCTATGCTGGCATAGCGTTACAACTTAAGTATACATTTATTTATTTTTTATTTTATATATATAAGAGAAGAAGATAGGGATGAAGCAGCGATAGTACCCCACCAACCCTAAAAAGGCTTGTACCTGGGCCTTGGTCAGGGGCCTCGGGGTGGACCTTCTTCTCTTAAAGCCGATTGAGACTCCTTCCCACCTGGAAACCCAGGTTCTAGACCACAAAGGTAGCTAGATCCTGATATGTTTTCTGTTTTTACTCTTTCACATTCAGAAAGCAGCCACAGTGATTTGCGCCTCTGCGCAACATGACGCTGTTTCGTTCCCGAATGAATCAACCGTTTAAATTATTTGTTTCAATCGTAATAACTCACTTATTAACAGTGACTTACTGCCACCTTCTTGCATTTTTTATTTCACATTTAAAGTTTGGACTCTGGTGTGGACTCTGCTATTCATTAATATTAAACAATTATTTTGTATTTTGTTTCATGCTTGGTGTGAACAGGCCTTAAGAGCCTACTAAAGACATAATTAAAAGCTGGAGCTATCAAACACCCTTGCCCAGGAGGTCATGATAATATCCGGCGTGAGGGATTCTCCCAAGTTGACCTATAGCTGCCAATCAGAGGCTGTATAAAGGAGGCCTGTTGTTACCTGCGCACACAACTAGGATTCCTCACCAGCCTTGATGAAGGAGATCACCTACTTTGTAACGTGCTAGGGCTGATGTCTAAGATAAAGGGGGAAGGTAGATGTCTTGCTCTTCCCCCACACATGAAGGTTTCCTGAGCTTGGGAGGGCATCGAACATGGTGGAACTCTGCCTGCATGATGTTTGCCCAGTTGACCTTGCAAGGTACTCTCCTATCCACAGTCCCTGCAGTCCTACCGCCCTGCTCACTCGCTCCTCCACTGTGCCTGCTGGAACCTCTTCCTGAAGTAGCTGATGTCTCTCCTTTTCACCGGGCCCCACTGACCTGGGCCTTTTGTAAGTAGCCCAAGCCTGCTCTCCCTTTTGCCAAAGACCCCACCAGTGCCACCAGTGACTCTGTCACCTCCAATGCCCTCTCTGCTTTCTTCCTGTACTCACTTCGATGCCTGCTAATGCCACCTTACGGCCCTTGGAATCTCAGTACTTTAAAGCTTCTCTTGTGCCTGCCACCCTAAACTCTTCTATGAGACCGCTGAAGGGTAGCTGCATAATTAATAATTCAGGAACAGGTCCTTGATCTGGCTGGGGACATGGTAGAGGTGTAGAGCAGGCTTGACCAGCTTGTGTGGGATGGACCCATAGGTGTTGGTCAGGCTCTCTCTCTTCCCCATCTCCTGTGCCTCAAGATGTTATGCAATTCTTCTAAACCTTTCTTCTCCTTTGCTCTTAGCCCTCTTGAACAGCCTCTTAAGGCTTCAAAGCTTCTGGTGCAACACAGGAATCTTTGTGGACCCGCAGTTTATGATGTAAGAGGAGGTCTCGGTATCACACTTCTTAATCTGGCCGAACCTTTCTGAGGCCTTACTGACAATAATAGTGGTCACTGCTAACAGCCTGCTGTCAGGATCTCCTTTAGCTGTAGCTTGGATGATGTTGGCCACATCCTCATCAAACTGCTGCCACTCACTCCGATATCTGAACTACTTGGATTGGAACACCTTGGTGCGTGGTATATGCTTTCCATAGCTTATTGGGGTTCTTCCTCATGAAAGATTCTGACTGGGGTACTAACCCAAACTGCCTGTTCTAGGTTGTCAACTAGTCTCTTCCTAGGAGTCACTGGCAAAGACAGGATTTAACTATATAGACACATCTCCAGGATGCCTTGGTGAGAGTTTTTAATATACCCACTTCTATAGACTCGTAGAATGTTCTTCAGCCCTTCCCCCTGCACTGCTCTAGTAGTTCTTGATACTTGGCGCATTTCCTCATTAGCCTCCTCAATCCGCTCTTCCCAGGGAATTGTGTGTTCCAGCATGATCATGTTGCTGTAATGTGGTGGGAAAACTTCAGCTGCCCAAGTCAGCCTGGAGCTGCCAATCAGAGGCTGAATAACCTTCATCTTAGGTGTTGGGATGAGCTGGTCTGAGAATGAACCTGGGGGAGAGGGGAAAATAGCTTTAACCATCTTCTCATAATAAATTTCAAGACAAACCTTATAAGTTCAATTGTATGACAGTATTTATAATTTATCACATACATTTGGCCATGAACTAAAAATAAACAATTTTCTCTTAAATTTGATAGCATAGACTTTTTAGACCAACAAAAAAAAAAATGTTTTCAATAAAATCATCTAAATAACAAAATGTGCGATAAGTGTAGTGCCTTGATTGTGTTTCACACACTTTTTTAGGGCTCACCTTCAAAAAGCAACCCAAGTCCTTCTTAAACAGAGTGGGCATGAAACTAAATAACCGGATTAGTTTAACATAACGTGGATACATTTTTTTTATACATCCATTACTGTGTGTAAGACATGCAGGAAAGAAGACAGGTATGATCTCAGGCAGATTGGTTGGGTGTCAGTCAGTGGTACAATGAAAAATTAAGCAGTAATGATTTAATTACCTGTTTTCAGTCTACCATCTTCTTCAGTCATCAACTATGCACCTGAATGGGAGACTCTAAAACTTAGACCCGGGGTGTCATTACAGAGAATGTGAGAATTCGTTGGTCCACGTCAACACTGGCATGGTTTCGCAGATCCCAAAAACATTTACAGATCTATATATCTATGTAGAACTATCTATGTGGAATTTTGACAGCTAGATATGCTTCAGATAATAGTTTTTTAGTCAATTTTTTTAGCAGAAGATTTGTTACAAGTTGTTCACACATTCACAATTAATATATGAACATTTTTACATATAGTCACTTTAAATAACAAAGCAAAACATGATTTAATTCACTGAATCTTTATGAAAATAAATAATATCTTGATGTTTTTTGGTTTTTGCAGGTTAGCAAAAGATGGAAAGAGAGATGACAGAAAAGGAGACAAGAAAAAGGGTAAGACAATAAATAGTAAAGTGCTTTGCCGTCCTTAGACCTAATTATCTATTTGTTAAGACACTTGATGAAACAGTGTGTTTTGCTTTTTCAATTCTTCGAATAAAGACATTTCTGCAGAGTCCAGACTGCAGAAGTTGCATGGCGATATCAAAACATCTTTGAAGATTGATAATCTTGTAAGTCCAGGCTCCAATAAATTTTTTCTTCATTTTTGTATACAGTTTTTAAAGGTGCAGTATGTAAGATTGACAGCTTGTTGTTGAAATAGGTATTACTAGTATTAGAATTGCTGGCTATAGCGTTATATTTCAGAGAAACAGCTATGTAAACATAACATGATTCCTTGACAGCAATATGCTGTGTTTTCTGACAGCTGAATGTCAGCAGGATCATACAGATTAAAGGTGCAGTAATATTTGTTACTATATGTAATGTTGCAGGCTAACCGTTAAAATGGGTACTGCAATTATGGGCCTAGAATTTGTCCGAAAATGCACATTTCAGAAAAGAATTATTTTTCAGAGAAATGTATGTAATTATAATATGTTTCCTGAATATCTACAAAAATATTATGTCATTTATTTGAAGGTTTTAGAAGAGTCAAAAACGTAACACTAAAACTTAACTTAAACCTAATATCTGTAATGTCAGCTAACATCTACATAAACTGATATTGACGTTGTCCATATAATATTTTGCTCATGTTCCCATTGAAATTGGTGTATTAGCCTTCTTGTTTTTTTTCTTGTCATTATGGTTGTATTAATAAATATTCACTCTCTCCATTCTTAGGATGTGAGGAAATGTTTAGTTGTGTTGGATGAGTTGAGTTCATTGCATGTTACTACTCAGCATCTTCAGAGACACTGTGAACTCATAGCAACTCTTAAAAAGGTAGGAATAAAACATTTTTGGGCAACACTGGACAAAAGTCATATTTATACATTATAATTGAAAGAAAAACCAAACAAACAATGTTAAAAAGTTAACTGAAAAGGAATCAGTTCTATACTGTGTCTTAACAGATCCGCAGATTCAAAGCCAGCCAGGATGTGATGGACAAAGCCACAATGCTTTATAATAAGTTTAAAAGCATGTTTTTAATGGGGGAAGGAGAGTCAGTGCTCAGTCAAGTGCTCAATAAAAGTTTGACTGAACAGAGACAGTTTGAAGAGGCCAAGAGGGGAGTGCTTAAAAACACAGAACAGAGCAAAGAGCAGAAAGGTAAAGAACTGACTGCCACATGGTTGTTTTACAGCTTACATTTTCGCATTACATACTTGTAATGATATAATGTGCCACAATATATAATTGTAAAAAATTTAATCGTATGCATCGTGGACAGTGTTGGGAAGGTCTTGAAAAGCTACCTATAGCCAGTAGAATGTCTGTTGGTAGGTTATCACAATAAAGAGTTAGCAGATAATAATCAGTCTACGTATATTCTAATGAAAGTTAGTTGACATGTAGGTGCAAAGTTTGAGTGTTCATAAGGAATGTTCATCAAATTAAAATGTTACCCATCAAAGTTATTTAACATATTTGAATAGTTACTTTCCCTGGTAATTATTAATTTTATAATGATGTAACTCAGGTACTATTTGTGGAAAGTAATTAGTAAGTACAACTAATTACTTCTTTAAAAGTAACTTGGCCAACACTGCTTATGATTTAATTTAATATGCCAATAAAGTACTTTAGACTTTCTCAGGGTCTTGAATTATGCTTTATTAAATTAAGTAAAACAAAACAGTAAATACTAACTTTGCAAGAGTCTTGATGCATCCTTGATATCAAAACACATCCAGACACTTCTATGCGTCCTCTGTACTCTGACGGTTAATGATCACGTAATGATGACAAGAACACAAGCATGCAAGATCGCTGAAGAACACATATTGAGAATCAGCCATTGTATATATTAGATTAAAACATTAACTGACCGAGTAGGTCATCAAAATAAAACATTAAAACTTGTACATGACTTGTAGATGATATCAGTAAATCAACCAGAACCAGAAATTTGAACAGGAAGCACCTCTGAACTTTTGAAATAATTTTTAAAATGGAGACTGGGTACCTTTTGCCCAATTTCACTTACTCACTTACAGCAAAAGTCCTTCTTTGTGCAGGTGACAAGTTTGTCTGTTTTGCTAAGACAGGAATATACATTCACTAGATGACTGCTTGAGAGCGCAGTTCGAAAAAAGTGTGGCTTAACCAGCTGTATTTCCCACTAGAATATCCAACAAAACATCTGAATAATCGAAAAGCTAAAAATTATTGTGTGTTGAAAGGATCATATAAAATGATAATTGAATTAATAGTTTTTAAATAATAATGATACAAGGTCAGAAGACCCAGTTAACACACTACACAATTTCTTTTCACAATTTTTCTTTAGATATAAATGCATGGGCTACATTTATGCATCTAAATTTACAGTATTTTTTTTGAGTCAAAGAGCTTTTAATACATGTCCTTTGTCATGTTCCAAAATATGAAAATTATTTTTGTTTACAGATACCAGGATTTTGAATGCAGACTTCAACCCCGAAGAGAATGCTGAGACAGCAAAGGACATATCAAGAGAGAATCTTATCTGTGGTGAAAAACAATCACATCTTCATGACAAGTCAAAAGATGTTTAAACTATTTACCACAGCAGTCAGGCAAAAATATTCTATTCATAGTGTGACTAATGTGACGGTGTTTCTGTCTGAAGATGTTTGTTCACCAAAAAAAGCCACAAATCTCAGCTGCCCAACAGAATTTTATTTAGTATTTCCAGAATCTTACAGATATTTTTTGCACAATCCTTTTCCCTCCATTCTGTAAAGACAAAGATACTTTCCTGAATGGAATTTAATCTAAAGAACTGTTTTTAGTTATTTCAATCCAGAGAGCTGTTAGAATTACTGTTCACCAGTACAACCATGATAAACCTTTAAAGAAAAATGTAAAGAAAGCTATTTTATAGTAGTTGCAAATAGTTGATTTAATTTCAATATATTTGTGATGTTTACCATACTTAGTTATTAGCATGTTAAATTCAAGTTTTAGCTTGATTTTGTTGTTGCATCTTGTCTTCCAAGTTTATTTTAATAGTCAAGTTTAGTTGATTCTTGCTTGATGCACCATTTATGTTCACCAAACTGTTGTCAAAAAACTTGTTTTAGTCTTAATAAAGTTTACCTCAGAACCACTTCTCTAATACCAAACATAACTTTGAATGTCTTGCACTTATGTAGATAATTATATTTAGCTACTGGTTATTCTGAGCATTTTGAGCATTTAATTTCTAATGGTCTGTGTCTATAATTAGACACTTCTCAAGGAAGTTTTACTAGGGGGAGGTGTTGCTACATTTTATAGCAAAATGAGCCCTGGCATTTTTTTTGTCCACACGGCCCACCACCATACATAGGCTTAGAATAAGTGTGTGTGTGTGTGTGTGTGTGTGTGGCTTGACACCAATCTAATGAGGGTGGTTTTAAGCTGTGGTGGGTAATACAGTCACTCCCACTAGCCACTAGAATTTTATATATTCCGTAATAAAACTTGACATTAGTTTTTTTTTTTTTTAAGGGGCAATTGAAAGAAGAGAATTTGCCCGAACAAAGAAATAATCTGATTAAAACATCCAACTGCACTGAAATTTAGATGATGATGGTTCTGATTTGATTACATTTGGTGCATGTCAAAACAACTGAACACAACCGCATACATAAAAACAAACTTACATTTTATTTTTTCTTCTATTTATAACATAGAGCCTAGTTGTGCAACATGACACAACCAGGAGAGGAAAGTTCCTTGAAAACCATAATTGAAAATTTGACATTATATACAAAAGTTAAAATGAGTTAATATACATTTCAGTTCAGTATGTACATTTTTTGCTTCAGTTGGTTAATATAAATAGTTCCAAACAAAGATCACAGCAGAACAGTCGCACATACGCAACACACAGCACAGCTGTGCTTGAATGATTCACAATTTTTTAAGTTTGAATCGAGTCAATGATTAAGTGGTCCATTCAGGCACTTGCTTCCTTCTTGAATGAATCAGCCAATTATGATTATTTTAAACAGTGTTTACTGTAGGCTACTGGTATCTTTAAAATTGAAGTTAAGTATTTGAATATCATACACACTTAAAATAAAAAATGGTGTGAAAATCTTGCATAAAAATAAAATTTCAATTTCATTCAGGTCATATTTAAATCTAGATTTTATTCAAAGTCATACTACATCTTTAAAACTGTCACATGGAATTGATGTTAAAGGGGTCATATGCTGCGATTTAAAATTTTCTCTTTGGAGTGTTATAAACCGTTATAGATAAGATCTTTAAAGTTGCAAAGACTAAAGTCTCAAAACCAAAAAAATATTTATATATATTTATAAAAGTTTAAGAGTGTTTAAGGATTGACTAATAAAGAAGAGTGGGATTTGCAAGTCTGTCTCTCTCTCACTGATTGGACTGTTTTTGAAGCTGCTGTCAGCGATCTGGATGAGCTCACAGAGACTGTGTATATATATATATATAAATCAATCAATCATTTTATTTATATAGCGCTTTTAACAACACAGGTTGCATCAGAGCACTGAACAGTATAAAGCAGAAGAATACAATGACAGAGATGTATAATGACGAGAGTGAACAATTTGTTATTAAATGCAGAGACGGTCTCTGTAATGGCCAGAGTTTTGAGAACGCAGCGGATGGGCAGGACTATAACGTGATAAGAGCTCGCTCAAGTATTGAAGAGCTAAACCATTCAGGGGTTTATAAGCAATTAATACGATTTTAAAATCTATCCGGTGTTTGATAGGGAGCCAGTGCAGTGTTGACAGAACCGGGCTAATATGATCATACTTCCTAGTTCTAGTAAGGACTCTAGCTGCTGCGTTTTGGACCAGCTTAAGTTTGTTTATCAAGAATGCAGAACAACCATTCAATAAAGCATTAAAATAGTCTTCAGGTCATGAACGCATGAATAAACATTTCTGCATTTGACCTATGCTCTATAAATCATAATTTGGATATATATTTGAGATGGAAAAACACAGTTTTACAGATGCTAGAAACATGGTTTTCGAAGGAAAGATTGCTGTCAAGCAGCACACCTAGGTTCCTAATGGATAAAGAAGAATTAACAGAGCAGTCATCAAGTGTCAGACAATGTTCTAAATTATTACATGTGGGGTTCGATGTGTAGTCATTACTGCTGTAATTTTGGAGAATATCAACGCCTGGTGATGCTTTATGTTTTTGTTAGTTTAGTCACTGTATTGAATAAATAATTTTCTTCTGAAAGACATGACAGATAATCAGATCTAGCAGTTTTTAATGCTTTTCTGTACGATAGGGCACTTTCCCGCCAGGCTATACAAAATCATCAATTCATTTTTTTCAGGCTGCTCTCTTTAGGGTGTGTGCTCATTTTACCATGGAGTCAGATTGTTTTCTTTCCTCTTTCTTAAGCTTTAAGGAGCAACTGTATCTAAAGTGCTAGAAAAAAGAGAGTACATCAGAAACTTCATAGTTTCTGTTACATCGTCAAGGAATTGAGATAAATCTGGAAGATTACTTACAAAGCATTCTGTGATAAAGTCACCGCTGGGGAAGCAGCACTAAAATACACTCGCACATACACACCCGCACACACTCCTGTTTACCTCATCCACTCATTGCATCCTCCCCTCTGTTGCCGCTATCAGGGTAGCGGGTGCACACGCGATACTGATAGCACATGGACATTTCCCCATTTCAGCACTTCCCCGTTATTTATATTAACCATTACATACATTTTACATAACACTTGTCCTGTTTTGTCCCTGTGATGTTTGACTGTGTGGGTGTAGTCAGTCTTCCGGCGGGAAATCTAGCGCTGGCCAAACCGAGCGCACGAGTAGTGGCCGATTATGACGTCACGGCCTTCCCGCGCTGTGCCGCGCAACCGGAAGCTGGCGAAACCATTGTCAATGTATGATTAGGTGTTTATGTGTGTATTTGCGTGTGGCAATAATACAATAGATGTATTAAGTGTTAAAGGATTGTATGTCGATTGTATGTAAAGTTGGTTGAAGTGATGAATAGTAAGTGCCAAATTGAGGTGGTATTTGTGTCCCGGAAATGTTAGATGTATCTGCAAATGGTACTACCCAAAAAAGGGGTGGAGTTTGGCTTATTTAAGCAGAGGCCAAACTTCAGGACAGGGCTTGTTCACCAAGTCAATGCAAGAGTGCTACTGCGGTGCCTAGAGCTATTTAAAACCCCTTTGTATATCGTGGATATCTGTTTGATACTTGTTGTTCTCGCTGTTGGAGTGTTTTCTGGTTTATTTTCCCCTTTTATTTGTTTCTTTGGTACTTTGGGTTTGTTCTTTATCGGTTTTGTGTGCTCCTGTATATATCCTTCACTGTGGACAATCCTTCTGCACTGTAAATAAAACTGCACTTTGCACTGAAGTGCTGTTGCGAGTGAGCCATCATTTTACATCCTTTTACGGACTTGCATCCCCCCCCGAGCTGGTGGGCTTGGCTTCGTCACAGTTGGTGGGATGGCTACTCGCAAGAAAGTGGGCTGATCCAAAGATGCCGAGCTTCCAGCAGGGGGAAGACATTGAGAATTATCTTCGGCGTTTTGAGCGTCTGGCCAGGACCTGGAGGTGGCCTGAGGAGGAGTGGAGCTATCGTCTGGTTCCATTGCTGACCAGGCAGGCATTGGAGGCGTACCTGGCAATGGATGAGGAGCAGGCGAAGGTCTACACTGACCTGAGGGGAGCACTGTTGGGAAAATTCAACAATTCTCCAGAGACCTACCGTCAGCGCTTCTTGATCATCTACTGTTCCACCTGGAGAGTCACCAACAGAGACTTACCACTGGCTAAAGAATCTGTACAAGCATTGGGTGCGACCGGAGGAGCAACTCTAAAGAGGAGATCGGCAGGCCATCGTCCTGGAGCAACTTCTTCGAGTACTTCCCTTTGACGCACGCACCTGGGTGAGAGAGCATGAGCCAAGGTCAGGACTGGCAGCAGCAAGGTTGGCTCAGCAGTACTTGAATGCTCATAGCGGTCCTCGTACTCAACCACTTAAAGGTACTGTGCGTGGGGAGTGTAAGGGGTCTGACAATATCTGACAATACACAAGGTCCAAAGTCAACGACCAAAGACTTGCTTTGCTTTTACTGCCAGCAGCCGGGCCACAAAGCAGCTGTGTGTCCTGCTCACAAAGCAAAACTTACTGGGTTTTGTTATGTGCCCAGAGAGGGGGACTGTGATTTTGGCTCTAAGGGGGAGAGTCAGAATGTCTTAGCTGTGACTGTTAATGGACATGAACTGAAAGCACTCTTAGACACTGTGATGTGAAGCTGAGGTAACGGTAGAGGTACAGGAACAAATGTACTTACTTAATGTTGCCATAGTCGACAATTTACCGGCTGATATGATTCTTGGTAGAGACATACCAGTGCTGTATGAACTCTTGCAACCCACCAGCAAGGACTATTGAATTCTGTGTTATATGTGCGAAATAATGATATGACCCGTTTGATAGTACCATCTTGTTGTTGTCCTCTTGTTCTGCATTTTGCACACACTGTTCCATGGGCAGGTCACCTTCGCCAACAGAAAACATATGCACACATTAGCTCACGCTTTTACTGGCCCACACTATACACAGATATACAAACACCATCTGCCATCTGCCAAAAGACAAGTGCTGTGTCCCAGCGGGGGAAGAGCACCTCTGCAACCTCTCCCTGTCATCTCTGCACCTTTTAGGCAAATCGCCATGGAAATTATGGGGCCAATGGAAAAGAGCAGTGCTGGACATCGCTACATCCTGGTAGTGAGAGACTACGCCACAAGGTATCCTAAGATCTTCCATGCCCTGGTTCAACTTTTCTCCAGAGTTGGCATACCCGAGGAGATACTCACAGACCAGGGAACGAACTTTACATCACGGTTGATGGGGCAGCTGAACAAGCAGTTGGGCATTACAGCCATCCGATCAACTCCCTACCACCCTCAGACGGATGGCCTGGTGGAGCGATTTAACCAAACTCTCAAGAACATGCTACGGAAGTTTGTTGCAGACACAGGAAAAGACTGGGACAAGTGGCTACAATTTGTTCTCTTTGCTTACCAAGAGGTACCCCAAGCATCAACAGGATTCTCACCATTTGAGCTTCTCTATGGATGGCAGGTTAAAGGACCCCTGGACTTGCTAAGGAAAGGCTGGGAGGAGGAACCTGCATCCAAGACGGCGGAGAAGGGCATTGTGCAGTATGTGCTAAAAATGCGAGACCGTCTAGAGCGAAACAGAGAACAAGCCAAAGAGAACTTGCAAGAGAAGCAGAAAGCACAGAAAACATGTTATGACCAGCACGCCAGACTGCGGTAGTTTCAACCAGGACAGAAGGTATTACTCCTGTTACCCACTTCAACGAGCAAGCTACTAGCTAAATGGCAGGGGCCATACACCGTGGTCCGCAAGATGGGGCCAGTCACGTATGAAGTTCATCATCCTGACAAGGGCAAGACCAGGCAGACCTACCACTTGAACCTGCCACCCGGTAAAGGACAGGAAACATTGCTTATTGTGAGGAAGGTGGAGGTAGATGAGGAAGAGGATTCAGAGGATGCAAAGAGACAGCCGTCTGTGGTGAGTCTGACTCACCTAGAAGACTCCACAAGGAAAGAGCTGCAGCACCTTCTGAACCAGTTTTGTTCTGTCAGAGGCCTGGACGGACGGAGCTGACCCAGCACACCATCCACCTTTCCGACCTGACACCATCACGCCAACGTCCTTGAAAGAGGAGATCAAGCTGATGAGGGAGCTAGGAGTAATCAAACCTTAAATGAGCGAATGGTGCAGTCCAATGGTGATTGTCCCCAAGAAGGATGGATCCCTGCGTGTCTGCATCGACTTCTGCAAACTCAACGCCCAGTCTAAGTTTGATGCATACCCCTTGCCAAGAGTGGACGATCTGCTGGAGAAAATTGGAAAAGCAAAGTACATCACTACGCTAGACCTGTGTAAAGGATACTGGCAGGTACCTCTTAATCCACAGTCCAGACCATACATGGCATTCCGGACACCTCTAGGTTTATTCTTAAATTATATTTATTATGTTTGGTCTTCATGGAGCACCAGCCACTTTCCAGAGGCTGATGGACTGAGTACTTCTAGGCTGTGAAGACTGGTCTGCAGCGTACCTGGATGATGTGGTAATACACAGCAACTCTTGGGCAGAGCATATTCACCACCTCCAACAAACCCTAAAGAGGATAGAGGAAGCCGGACTAACATTAAATGTTGCTAAATGTGAGTGGGCAAAGCACGAGGCAAATTACCTGGGGTATCACTTGGGCAATGGGCTACTGAGACCCCAAATAGGCAAGGTGGAGGCAATCCGAAGGAGCCCACAACCAAGGACCAAGAAGGAAGTGAGGTAAACATATAACATATGTAAACATATGTAACAATTTATTTGCATGCCAGCTAAGTGATAACTCATGGATTTGTTCACAGTAGAAAAGAAATGTGTGTGATCATTATCCACCTAGGAATGCACTGCTGACATGGCCTGTTGCATAGTTGTGCTGTATTAACTGTATTAATATAGTATTTATTATTTATTTAAAATCGCTGGTTTACAAAATAAGAAAATAGACCCACTATATCTGAAATGTTTTTTTTTTATTTTATCTCTCAAAATAATGGATGTCACTAAAAATGTGGCATTAGCAGAAATAAGTAAATGGTTTACATTTTTATTCATGCAATTGTAGGCCTATACATGAATTAAATGGTGTTAATCAGTGGTTTTAAGGACTTAAACTGTTAATTTGGAATTTATTTTTTCACAGATATCTGGATTTAGACAGTAATAAATTAATCACATGCCTTTGGTAATTTGGTGAGGGATTAGTATTGTGGGGATGGTTGGAGCAAAACAGTGACATTTGGTATTCAGATGGCCAAAAATAAATTACCCATGTAAATGTAGAAAATTGCTTGCATCCCTATTAGAAGCATTTAGATTCAGATTCTGTCTATTATGTGCATTTGTCAGGTGGAACCAATTACACAATTTTTCATACATCAGTGTCTGAACCATTTTGGACTCTTGGACATTTGGACATCAGTTGCCTCTTCAGTGTTAGCTTATTTTATCTGTCCAGTTTCTGCCAGCACCTCCAGGTAACTGAAAAATAAAATTAATTATTAAATTAATGATACAGACATTGTCTACTGATTTATAAATGCAATTAAACAAAATCAAGAATACCCTGAAAATATGCATACATTTACTAGACTAAGATTAGTACAAAAAAAAAAAGGGTAAAAAAATATCAATACTATATAGAACAAATGAACATCTATGCACTGTAGTCTACACTGTATATTATGGGATTGTGGACAACTTGCTTCCATTTTACAACAGTCAAGCATGCTTGTAATGTGAATATTGGGTACTTCTGCCCTGAGTGCAGTGGATAGGTCAGTAAAAATAAAAGTGATATGAACCTACAGGGTACTCCTGCTTTAAGAGCAGCACACAGTAAACTAAAAAATAACATTACTATGAATATTAAGTACTCCTGCACCAAAAGGAGTGTAAACAATCAGTAAAAATACATTTTATATGAATATTGAGCACTTCTGGCCAGAGAGCAGCACATAGTTCAGTAAAAATTACTATGAATATTAAGTGCTTTTTCCCCCAGAGCAGGGAACAGCTCAGTGAAAATAATAGTCTTCTTATATATGAGGAATTCTTAGCAAAATATAAATTTCCCATAACGCAAAGGAATTCACAACTGTTTTTGGTGCAGTCTCTCCTATGTTGTTTAAACAGCAAAAAATATGAAATTATCAAAAACTCCCACAACTCTCACCTAATCACTCCTCAATAGGTAAAATGTTTTTCCTATCACTGTTATAACAAATGATTTAAAGCCCTTTTCCAGAAGGATGTCGTTTCGAAACCAAATGCAATAACATATTGGAATTAATTTGTGTGTGATGTTGGTGGAAAAAAAATGTCTGGCTTCTTATTGCTATCTTTTAAGAAACAAGGTTAAAGATATGTCTTTTAAACTTCTTTCCAGAACATAACCTGCTAAACTTTAAGTAAATGTAAACATTTTTTTTTGGCAAAATGCACTTGGTTTTATTACTGACAATGTTGACAAATGTTACTTTACACTGGAAAGATGTTATTTTAGGCATTATTGAAAACTCTAGAGATAAACAGACCCACACTTTATGTATTAACTTTATTTTTATGGCCAAATTTCATGTCCATAAAATGTACATTTTCTGTAAAAAATCCATGTTTTGTGTGAAGCTTTATATTGATTTCATATTGCCCTCAAATAAAGAAAAAGCTACAGTATTAGAGTTGTACAAGGGGTCTTCAGTCTGTCCTTTTATTAGGAAAACATTTAAGATATTTTAATACTTTTTAAGGACCCGCAGTTACACTGTCTTCTCCCTGTACACCAAAGACTGTCAAGCTTCTGAAGTTTGTGGACGACACTAGAGTCAATGGCATCGTCCAGGATGGTGACGATTCTGCTTACAAACAGGAGGTTAAAGAGCTGGCTGTTTGGTGCAGTCTAAACAACCTGGAGCTCAAAACAGAGGAGATGATTGTGGACTTCAGGAGGACAGAATTGTACCAAAGACTAGCTTTGTGGCCCCTTACTGGAAAGGTGTGCTTTATGCCAAGGTTGGAAAAAAACTGACAAAGTTCCATGAGCATGGAAACATGTTAAATGTTTTTGTTTTGCCCAAAACAAGAGTCTCTGAACAGTCGAAGCCCCCTGGATCTGCTGACTTTGCTTCTGGGCTGAGTGACTGCCTCAAGGTTCGACTTCATGGCAATCACTGCATGTCTTTGCTACTCTCATTCTCCTGCCACAAGTAGAGATGGACATCATCTTTTTTCTCGTGACTGTTCTCACCGTGGGGCACAACACCAAACAGTTACTGATACATCTGCTGTGAGTAATAGGCTTGTCCTATTGTTTTTTTGGGGGGAATGGACCATGTTTAGCATCATATCGAAACAGAGGGTCACATGAGCCTCCTGCACGCTCTGTGACGATGCAAGATGAATGATGCAGATTGCATCCTCTTCTCTGCCTCAGTTAGGTTTGGATCTGTAATCCTGATCTTGTATTTGACACAATCGGAGCATGTATCTGTAGCTGGATGACCAAAGCCAAGATTAAAATCCATGGAGAACAGAGAGTAATAGAGGGTCTGAGCAGGGGTCAGGTTTGTACAATTTTTTGTAAGAATTAAATTGGAATTTAGGGGTCATTCGCAATTAAATTCTGAATTACGATGAATTGCAATTCAAATTGCAGAAAGTGTTAAAATACATTAGAATTAGAATTCATGATACATAATTAACAATGAAGCTTTACATATCTGTATGAAATTGATGTTGTAATCATATGTAATATTACTGTATGGACTTTATTAAATACTTTATTAAATAGAGTATGTTTTTAATTTGTAGAACAAACAGGCCTATGAAACAAATTATTAAAATTGTAAAATATAAAATTAGATTACTAAATATATTGCTAATTATTCTACATTAAGTGAATGTATGCTTAATGTTAGTTATCACATATCATATATAACTGATATGTGATAATGAATTTCTCTGGAATTACAGGAAGTGGAACTGAATTCATTGCTATTCAATTCAAATTCAATTCAACATCCTGAAGTCAATTCAAATTCATTCGTTAAACTGCCTTCGTCTTGCAGGAAACTGCTGACACACTCCAGGCACATGAGGTCTAGCGTTTTCTTGTATTACGAGGAACCCAAGGCCAACCGCACCGGCATATGGTCTCACAAGGGGTCTGAGGAACTCATCTCTGTACCTAATGGTATTCAGCATAGGAACTGAGAAGTGGTCTGTGGTCACCACCTGCAGAACCACTCCTTTATTGGGGGTATCTTGCTAATTGCCTATAATTTCCACCTCTTGTCTATTCCATTTGCACAACAGCATGTGAAATTGAAATCATCAATAGGTGTTGCTTTTTAGGTGGGCAGTTTGATTTCACAGAAATGTGATTGACTTAGAGTTACATTGTGTTGTTTAAGTGTTTTAAGTGTATTTTTTTGTGCAGTGTATATCAGTCTGTGTGTAATGAATGAATATAATATACAAGTTTTTATACACTTTTTGAATGGAATTACTGAAATCTTTTTGATGATTTTCTAATTATATGATCAGATGAAAACCCTAATAGTGTTGCAAGTTCCACAGTTTGTGCTTGAATCTCTGCCTGGACACAATTCTAAGATGTGCACAAAATTTAGAAAAATTTCTGGGAAATCAATGGGGACATTTAATTCATAGACCTTAAAGGGGTCATATGATGTTACAAACTATTTGTGCATAGATAAAATAAATTGTTTTCTGAACCTTAAACTGAATGCATAACACAAAATAAGGTTTTTAATAATAGTGGGGCAACAGTGAAAGTAGACACATTATTCACTTAAGGATCTAGTTCATAAATTAATTCCTAATACATTTAAAGTTTACAGCTGTGGACATTCCAATATGAAAAAAAGAGATATACAAAGTTTATTGTGGTAACTGTATTGAAATCAATTCCAAAAAAAGTGAATAACATAATTCTCACAATACATTTACAAACAATATAACAATAGTATAGTTTGAGATCAATTAAATGTGCCTGGATCAACATAGGCATAGGCCAGGAAATTTCCTAGTTTTTTTCCTTTATCATCATAATGAAACATTCGAAAGCACTGGTCACAAAACAGGCAGGGGTCCGTAGGGGCAAAAGCATCACTGGTTGTAATCCACCTGCCATGCAAAGATATAACAGCTTTTAAAACACAAAAAATTAAATATCAATATATTAATAGTAATACATTAAACTTTAATTTTTAATATTTAGACTCAGAAATCAGGATTCGTACACATTTTTATTAATAAATGTTCATGACTTGAGACAATATTCATGACCTAATTTTCAATTATTTTACAATAAGTGCTGCTGGAAACAACACAATTTTACCGTGACTTTCGAAGAAGTCTTGATCCGATTAAACATAATTCTATTATACAGTAGATTCTCACTGTTTACCTGCTGATATAGAGATGACACACAGAACACTTCCGAGTCACAACTCTGTGCTTGTGAGTTATGAGTGGGTAGAGATTTATGTCCAAACAGTCATCCTGATGCACCAATCTAACACCATATAAGACAAAATCAAATCAAATTATCTCCTCATTTCAGACACTATTAAAAGGTGAAAAAGGTAAAAAGATGAGAGAGGTCTGTAATTTTCATCAAAATGAAAAAAAAATCCAGAAAATCACATTGTAGGATTTTTTAAGAATTGGTCAATTCCTCGGTAAAATAAGTATTTGGTCACCTACAAACAAGATTGAGGTCAACCTCAATCTGTTCTGACCCCGTGGGGTCAAAATAATCACAAAACCTTTAAGCAAAAATCCCAGAACCACATAGGGGACCTAGTGAATGACCTGCAGAGAGCTGGGACCAAAGTAACGAAGGCCAGACGTGTCCCCCTGCTTAAGCCAGTACATGTCCAGGTCTGTCTAAAGTTTGCTAGAGAGCATTTGGATGATCCAGAAGAAGATTGGGAGAATGTCATATGGTCAGGTGAAAATTTTGGTAAAAACTCAGCTTGTCGTGTTTGTAGGAGAAAGAATGCCGAGCTGCATCCTTTTCTGCAAAGGGACCAGGACGACTGATCTGATGAAGGGGCCATGTATCGTGAGATTTCGAGTGGGCATTGAAGATGAAACATGGCTGGGTCTTTCAGCATGACAATGATCCCAAACACACCGCCCAGGTAACGAAGGAGTAGCTTTGTAAGAAGCATTTTAAGGTCCTGGAGTGGCCTAGCCAGTCTCTTGATCTCAATCCCATAGAAAGGGAGTTTCCCAGTGAAAGCCCCAAAACATTACTGCTCTATAGGAGATTTGCATGGAGGAATGAGCCAAAATACCAGCAACAGTGTGTGAAAACCTTGCGAAGATTTACAGAAAACATTTCACCTCTGTCGTTGCCAACAAAGGGCAAGATATTGAGTATTGAGATTAAATTTTGTTATTTACCAAATACTTTTTTTTTTCTACCATAATTTGCAAATAAATTCTTTAAAAAAAAAAAAAAAAATCTCATTTTGTCTCATTTTTGAAAATGACAGGCCTCTTTCATCTTTTTAACAATTGGTGGCTGACTAAATACATTTTTACCCCACTGTACCCATTTAAAAAAAATGTTTTTTTGTGATAATTGTATCATGAATTGATTTAAATCAGTTTTTAATAAAGATGAAGTCATTGTCTGGGCTTTGTGCTTTAGCACAAACACTGCGAGTTTTCTCAGCATTCCTCATGGACAATTACTTCACCTGTGTCCTGATCTTTATTAGAAACTGAGAGAGGGAGTTGTTTAATACATAACATAATACAATTATCACCAAAAAAAGAAAAACGGTTTGCATTTAAAATTGAGAAAAACAAGTGTCAAAAATAAACATGCCGCTAAGTAGTTCAACTGCTAGATGCCAAAATAGCATATAATAGAAATAACAGATTAAACTATTTGTGCGTATAACTTGATATATTGCATTTGAATCCCTTGTTTCGCTTGTGCATTGGAGCAGGGAACCAGGCATTAACAATACAATGGACATCACAGATTCTTCTGACTTCTGGTCACAGCGGAAGTTTATGGCTAAGCTTGTGCATTCTTTTTAAAATAACATCATATGACCCATTTATCTAAAAATCATTTTCTCCCCATAAAACTACTCACTACAAGTCAACTATGCTCAGTTTATTCTTTTGTAAGCACGAATTAAAGCATTTTTACAAGCTGAAAGAAATGTGCACTGAAAAATGCATAAAATGAGAAAAGGCTGACCTGATATCAGTGAGGATAACAACGTGCTCGCAATCACCTTGGTGGGTGTATAAATATGGAAACCCAATTTTCATTTTCAGGTCACAGAAAGAGGTGTCTTCCATCTTGGCAGTCTTGAATTCTGGGAAGTCTCTGGTTTGGGCCCACTCCTGTGTGGTCCTTTAGCATAAACATAAATTTGATAAATTTGAAAATAAACAAAGTCTGTAAAAACCACAACTAACTCTTCCATAAACTTTTTTTTGATCCACCTAAATTATTGTAAAACATAAATCAATAAATAGGAAAAAAAACAACTACAACTGTTAATTGGACAGTAATAAACCCTTAAGTATTCTAAAGCCATGCAATATCCATTGTGATGAATAGAACAAATATAAAACTGTTATGCATTGGGAAACATGCCTTCTGTTGTCTGCAGCCATTGCGATATGGTGAAACAGGGTATAAAATACTTTGATCACTTTGTCCATTGCATTCCATCACAGGCACATTTTAATCACGGAGATACAAGGCCTTTGACTCAGTGGCTATGTTCAAACTGCAACCTTTAGTGCTATATTCTTATTTATGCTCTGGGCATATCTAAAGTGGCTTATATCTAAAAATTGGCAACATATGTTTAATACATTATAACGGTATTCCTAAGGCATCATAATGAATGTATAATGTGTTATTAAAAGAAATTGTTATTTAATGTGTTAGACCATCTCATGCTTAATCATATAAACAATTGTAATACATAATAAGATTTACGTGTTCATGAATATAACTTTTAAGATTATGATCATTTATATTCTTTTATATTGGACTATATTATATCTTGACATTGTTTAAGATCTGCACAGTACCTTACAACATCTTTTGAGTGGTTAGGCGATGAGTATTATTTAAGTGCTACCTGTGTAATATTCAGGCTAATGTAAGAAAAAAATGTAAATTAAAAAGTAAAAAAATGTTTACAGTGCCTAATTTGTCAATTTTGAGGCCCTGAAGCAAAGCGGGGTGACAGATCCAGCATGTGATGGGATGAGGGAGAGGTAGCATTTGTGCAATTAAGTTGGTGGACCATTTTAAGTGATTACGGAGCGCTTGCTATACATGAAAAACCTGGTAAAGCCATGAAATTTTGAAACTGCAATATCTGGACCTAAATCATACTTAAACAGATTTTTTAAAAATAAAATGCATCAGTATTTTTTTGTTTTTGTTTATTCTAATAGTTGAATAGCAAATACATATTTAATTATGTCCAGAATTTAAGTGGAGTATTGTGTGTACACATCACATAGCTTTACTCATCCTTGCAGATTTCAGGTCTATAATGGGGGTTTCTGCAAACAGATTTAATATAGCATGTAGGTTAGATGCGTAAATAAATCCACACAAACCTTTAGATTAATCTGCTCTTTGAAAAAATCATTAGTGATTCAGCTGTCTTCTTTCTTTTATGAGTTGCATCTCGTCTGCAATAGAACAGGCTGCTGCAAACTGAGACAGACATTTCGGGTCAATTGACAGAATTGTCGTTTGCCTAATCGGGTCATTGTTGCATTGTCATAAAAATGTACTATTTGCACCTCTTTACATGCTTGTGCGCTTCAGAGGCTAAAGTTGAGCGGTCACTTCCAAAGCTGCCTCGCAAGTATCATATTAAGTTCATTTTAGTAGTTTGTTGTTGATCTTATGGTAAGCAAATACACACAATTACATAGAAATTTTTTTTTGAGTATCCTCACAAGCGCAGTGTATACTGAAACATTTTCGTCTTATGTTGCATCATTTGCACTCTAAAGAACTTTATTTCAGTTGTAGATGTGCAGCAAATGTGCACAAACTAAAAGAGTTTTCATATGCACACTGTATGTCAGCAAGAAATTTTCATTGACTCGTGAGGAAGGGGATCTGCGAAAATTAGATGCTGGATTGGATTTCAGAGGTGCCGGATCCAGATTCAGCTTGTTCCGGCACAAATTAAGCTCTGCCCTTTATACAAAAAAAACTTGAAAGCTGAGAGGATGAGCAAAACTATGTGACGTGTACATACAATGCCCCCTCCGAAATCTGAGCTTTATCTTCAGTGTTAGGTTTTTTTTATCTGCAGTTATCTGTTATCTTTTGTAACTTGGCCTGCAAGCCTTGCAGTAAATTTCTGAAAGCTGTAACATTGCATTACATTATTGGTATCAACATCATAACCAATAAAACAAAAAACTGTTTTTTATTTAGTATTCACCCACATATTAGGTCTTACATGCTGATGTCTTGACATTCTGGATACCGTGTGTCACTGAAGAAGGTTCCATTGAAGAAAAAGAAGGCAGACTTGTAATGATCCTAAGTAAAATAGAACATTCACTTTTCAGCTATATGTTTGATAGCTTGGCTTTGCTTTAATGTGACTTAAACTGAGAGTGTGTAAGGCATCTTATTTATGCGTATGTTTCTAACCTTGCTGATGAACTGTGGTACCATATCCGGAGTGTTGCTGAACTCTCCAAACACCTGCAGGTCACTCACGCAGCAGATGGCATCTCTAAGATCACTTAGCTTCTGAGAGCCTAAAACATGTAGAGTCTGATATGCCCTCACATGCTTAAACTGGAAAATAAACATTCAGTCAATGGATAAACTTACACACACCACTGCTATATGAAATGTGTTTATGTCAAATACAAGACATACCCGCTGAAACAGAATGGGATACATAATATTAAAGGTCAATATGAGTTCTCCCTCAGGAATCAGGTCTCTGAGGTTATCAGGCTTCTTACCCACAGATATCATCTCCTATATAAAAAAAAAGTTGACAATGACATTGTAAATTTCATATTTAGATGATGTGCGTAAATGATTAGTAACAATGAACATGGGTCGTTGACGGATAAGACTTTTGAATAGGCCAATTTTAAAATACCAAAAATATGGATATGTTTGGCCATTTTACAAACGTTTGGAATGTAGTGTACACATGCCTTTATAAAGAAAAGTAAAAAATTTGACATTTTAGTGTTTTTACACTTGCGTTAATAATACATAGCCTTAAAAAAGTCATCTGGGGCGACCGTAATATATCTCAAAATTCACATTTTCATGTATCATTAGGACTAGTTGAACACATATCAGTAAGTAGATAAACTGATGAAGAAAGACAAACTTTAGTGCCCTTTCATTTTATGAATACCATTATTTTACAAGTTTATTCTATAATATCAGAGTCTCCTCGTAATCCAGTTACAATACTGATTTTTTACTTCAAAAGCAAAAAACTGAATTAGCATTTATACAGATATTACACATTCAGCAATAGCATAACACTGATTAATATTTGAGGCTAAACTGATGGATATTTGGTTATGAATTTAGTGTAATTATTGCCATTTGTTGGTTACCCCACATGACATGGGGTCGCCCCAAATGATAAGAAAACCACAGGTATAAAAATTTCAGTTAAAATGTACACAAAAGAGTTCAAGACGAAATAAAATTTAACTCTTTTTATTGAAATAACATTTCAACATTTAAATATAACAAATCAGAAGGACATTAACATTTAAACAATTTTATTGCAACACACATTAAATGCTTCAAGAACTCAAGAACTTAAGAAGCTGAGTAAAGAATCTCTTTTTTGGAACCTTTTTGATTCATTGGACAGGGACTAACACTACTTGCGTCTCAATTAACCTTTCAACATTCAAATATCACAAATAATTTCTTTTTCTGGACCCATTTAGCCACATAAGGCAGTGATGAACACAACTTGCATTTCTCTAAGCTGAGGTATTACTGAACTTCACCCAATCTTGGAGAGTCAGCTTTGAGAAGCGTGATGTTGCTGGCTCAGGCTCAGAGATCACAGCATGCACATCTTTTCTGTCGTAGAAAATTGAATCTACAGTTTGTGGCCACACGAACAGGTTTTTGTCACCAGATTGTAGCATACAATTGACCTGCACTTCTTCTCCCTCAACCGCAAGCACTTGACCAACATAAGGCTTTTCATCATAAATGACAACAACAAACTTGCCACAAAGATCTAGGTTTTCTTGTTCCCTAGGTGGTTGAGGAGGAGAGCTTGGGGGATTCTCAGTGTTGCACACAGTGCGTCTCACTCTCAGGTCTACTGTTACGGGCTTGTAACAAGGGCATGGACTCTTCTCTGTTTTCCTACAGAAGCATGAAACAGTCCTGTGAGTGATCTCCGAAGGCTGGGAAGACCAAACCTGGTGTATTTTAAAGGTGCCCTTCACAGCCTCCAAATTGTCAGGAATTAGCTCATCACACTTTTCAATGCTTTCTCTGTTTACCCAATAGTGTGTGATGCTTGAGCCTAATCTTGTGTTCAGCATCTCATAGAGTTGCTGTGGTGTCTGAAGTTCACCACCTCGTTGGACAAAGCGATCTGCTTCTCTTTTTATTGCCCCACCAATCCCATCTGGGGTTTTCTTTACCTCTCTCTTTTCCTTGCAAGATACTCTGCTCTTGCTGCAGGGTCGGAGTTGACTTTCTGTCTATAACGAGCAGTCTTCTCTTTGCTTGTTAATCGTGCCATCTAGGAAATAGGTAAAATAGGTTAAAACTTGTTTAAAATGACTAATATAGTCACATAAATGGAATGTCATTCTGTATAGTTTTTTTACATTTTTCCTGTAGGATTGTACTACAACAAAAATAAATGCTTATCCCTATAAAAGGAATGGAAAATGGCTGAATTTAGAAAAAAAAGATAAAATATACAAATAATTATGCTTAAACAATTAACTCTATGTATATAATTGATGTATAGAATATGAAAACTACAAATACAGGACATATATCTATAATTTAAAACACTCAGCAGTGGTCGCCCCACATGATACTTGGTCGCCCCATATGATGTTTTCAAGTTCATTCAAGTATAAGAGGCTAACAGTTAGCCTCAGAAACCAAACTAGCTTCTTCTAGTGATATGCCACTATCAAATTTATCATCAAAATATAGATTTTTGAGAAAAAACTTATAATTCACAGTTTTGGGGTGGTCGCCCCACATGATGACCAAAAGTGACTACGACATTACAGCAGTTAAAAAACTGCTTTTTCTTACTATATGAGAAAGACTGAGTTACCTTACAGTTGTTTCCAGGGGGTCTTCACTTGTGTCTGGCTGATGCAATATCCCATCCTTGAGATGTTGTTCAAAATAAAGGTCCCAAAATTGTGGTTTTTTGATGGTCGCCCCGGATGATATGGATAGAATCAACATAATTTGGACAACATTTGTTTGTATATCATGATAGAAATATATGTGCAAATGCTTTATAGTTTTGTCAATGGATGTAAAACATGTTTGAAATTATGCCAACTAGGAAAAGGGATATATTTAAGTTGATTTAAAGTGTTTTTAAACCAGTTGTCCTAACAAAAGTCAAGGCTGGACGGTCGCCCCATATGATGTTTTGGCACTTCGGATAGCAGAAAAATTATGAAAAACTTAAAAATTTGGATAAGTTAGAGTGGTTTAGTAGGTGAAGAAGGTATAACAAGTAGATGAGAAATTTTTATGTATTTTTTATTTTTTTCTGCAAAATAAAATTAACCCGGACAGAAAAAGGGGGCGTCACGTCATTGACCCACATACCATTTCACTGGCATATACTTCATGTCTGTCAACAGTGTCTCTGGTAAGAGTTTCTTTATAATCTTGTCTTCTCTTGCGTAATCTAAAAAAGCAGCATATTTGTACAAATATTATTAGATATTTCTACAATACCTACTTCCATCAAGTTTAATCTAATCAAATCACATTCAGTGCTTTAACCTACTTTAGTGTGGATAAATGAAGATCTGACGGCACACTGTCTGTATCTTTGTGTCCACTTCTCAGAAAATCAACACTGAAAATACAGTATATGTTATGAAATAAATAAAACAGAAATAAAACACATCTCTCTGTTATACCTGCAGATGCTTTTGAGTTCCTCCAGCGTCTTTGGCTCAATGCCTAGCTCTTCGATGAATTTTACGTCCTCTATCTCTGGGGCTGTGTCAGTATATGAATACAGCTCCGGATTTAACACATCCTGCCACAAATATCTAAATGTGCCGATATGAAACTCCTTAGAGTTTACATCTGTAAACTCATAAACAGGCACGTTTTCATGTGACTTTTCTTCGCACAACGAAACACCGCATTCAGCCATAACGAGCTGTGAAACATCATTGCCGCAGATTCTTCTTCTTCCATGACGATGAACGTTTCAGGAGCACCGCTGCCACCTACTGTACCGACGTGTATTGTACACCTACCCCAGCCCGCCCCTGCCGCATGTTCCTGTTTGGCAGGTTTGTGTGAAATGATGTTTTAATACTCACTCACTGGGGTAGTCGACTCCAATATAGCTGTTTGACCTGCTACGAGGTGACTACCTCTGCCTTAAAACAGCAGCACAGGTAGGTGTTATTATAACATTGCAAAATACGTAAAAAGAGTAGTTTTATGAGAAGACATAAAAATGGAAAAAATAATTATTTCTAGACAAAGGGGTCATATGATGCTTTTTAAAAGATCGTTATTTTGTGTAAACATAATATGTTGACATGCATAATTTTTCAAATACTGTACATCAGAGGCAGGCCATCACTAGGAATTCTTGGCCCTGTGCAATGAATTTGCTATGAGGCCCCCCTAAAAACAACGTTATTATTATTATAATGGTTGCAATCATAAGATGTAAAATAACGTTTGGGTCATAGGGCCAAATGGAATAAAAAATATTATTCAAAAAACATTTATAAGCAAAATGTGCTTTTTACCTTGTACTATTGTATACTTAATTTCAACTTTATCTTTAAAAGAAGTCAAGATGTGTTTAACATTTGAAATCACATTCTCATGTTAGCAGACAGATTGCACTTTCACATGTGACCAACAATTCCACAACAAACTGATGGAGTTGACACATCTGACAGTGGTGACGAAAATCTGAATTTGTAATTATTTTAAATATCAAATACATTGGATCAATTAATTACTGTGTTAAAACAAACACAACAAACAGTAAGTATGTTATTGTATATGAAGCTATTTTTCAAGAGTCACATTTAAGTATTGTAAGCATTATTATTATTATTATACTTATTAAGCATTATGTCACTAAACACAAAATATTGTGTTTCATCTGACAGTGTTGACAAATTTGGCATTTCTTTCACAAAACAAATGGAGTTCATGTAGTAGACATTTTGTTCTGTTGATGCTAGATGCTAATGCAACCTGCTTCAGGAGAATAAAATGAAATTAATTAAAATCAAATTAAATGAAATTATATTTCTAAACATTTCTTCAGAAACTGGAAAATGGTGATGACATATCATGGTTGTGATACAAAAATATTAACATTAGGATTATTACATTTTAATGAATGTCCGATCGTGTTGACAAAAAGTGTGGACACAACTTTGAAAACCTTATGAAGCATGCATGTCAATGAAAAACAACCTACTTTAATATTAAATATTATGAATATAGTATTAATTTGAAAGCATTTGAATACTTGGACCCTTCTTTGTGGACACACTGTTTTAGATGTAGTGAATAGACAATAAGTGTCATAAATTTGGTATAATAAACAGACAATTAAATTGAAGGTGATACTTGAGTTACATTAGTACCTTAGCATCCACACAGCAACACTCTAGTAACCACCACAGGTACCTTAGTAACCATCCCAAGTACCATAGCAACCACACAGTGTTGTGGAATTTTATTGTTGATTTGGAGACGAAGTCACTTCCCAAGCAAAGAGACTCGTACAGCAGGATTTTAGGTGTCAGGAAAAAACTTTATTGACAAGTCTGAGATAGCAGCAGTCCGCCTCTCCCCTCTTGTTCTCTGTCTCCTCTTTTTAAACCCCTGCTAGCGTCCCACCCCACATACCATCAGTTTTAGGTAAGAACATCTGTGTTCAATCTTAGGGTTTTTGTTTCTGTCCCTTGCCAATTCTATAGGGTCTGTGTGCGTGTGTTTGACATGAGGCCCCCTTACTTATGGTTTCTTTCTATGAGAACTTGGTGACTTCTGACCTTATTGCATTTACCAGTTCATGTATGTTTTGCAGACCCCACTGCCTTCGCACGCAATCTAGCCCCCACTGCCTTCGCATGCTCTCTAGACCCCACTGCCTTCGCACGTAATCTTCTAACAGCAGACACCATTATGTTTAAGAAGGGCACAAAAGTAACATGTAGTTAACTCATAAATGTATAGAAATTATAAAATAAAGCTGAAGGAAAACTTTGTCAACAGCAACCAAAGCAAGTACCTTAGCAACAGCATAGTAACACCTTAGCAACCACATAGCTATACCTTAGCAACCACCCCACGTACCCTAGCAACTGCATAGCAACACTTTAGCAACCATCCTGGGTACCCTAGTAACTGCCTTAGCAACCACCCCAAGTACCCTAGCAACTGCAAAGCAACACCTTAGCAACCACCCTGGATACCCTAGCAACCGCATAACAACACCCTAGCAACCAGAAAGCAACATCTTAGCAACCACTCTGGGTACCCCAACAACCACCCTAAATACCCCAGCAACTCGATCGCAACTCCCTAGCAACCACATCTAGCAACCACCTATAGGTAGAATATCATAGCAACCACTCTGAGGTCCCTCGGCATCTATATATCTATATATCTAACAAAGTGCTTACTTTTAAAACCTAGTTAAAACTACACAGACTGAAAAGATAAAACTTACAACTTACAACTTTCTAAATTTTAACTTTTTAACTTTAAAATCTTAAACTTTTAAAACTTTCTGGTAAGGCTTTCTCAAGCCAGCTTAAAGTTTGTCTTGACAAACTTTTGTTTATGAATTATTAACTCACAGACAGAAGATTTTTTTTTCTCAATAAAATGTATTTTATTATTGATGCACTATATCAGTAAACAAAACTACTTTATTTAGCCTAACTGCACATTGAAAGTGGCTTATAAACTCTCAATACTCTCAAATAGTAACTAACATCAAAAACATACATTTTCTAAAATCTGATTATACAGTTTATTCAAATAATATTTAAATCAATGACTGAAAGCACCATTACAGAATATTATATAAATAAATGCGCAATTTTTTTTTTTTTACACACTGTAACTTATTTGTTTATCTATACTTGCAGTAACGTTACCTGCATGGGAACAAACCAACCGCAGGAGTGTGGTTATGACTTAAGGATGACTTAGATGACTTAAGGAAATGATAAATCGATTAATTGAACCGAACTGTGGAAAAGAATCACTGCAGAAATGACTCAGACTTTACATCACTAACAGAGATCACAAACAAAAAAAATTGGGGTTGAGTTCAGGGGTTTGTGTATGGAGCTGAATCAAAACCCTGTAAATGCAATAAGACTAATCTGAGAAGAGACATCCAAAGGAACAAAAGGACTTCAAAAAGAGAGTAAACAACACCACCCACGTTGCTTTTATGACACCCTCCTCACTTCTACTCTTCCTGCTTCCCCTCCTTCTGCCCAAAAGAGTTGGCTTAAAGTTCATTAGGAATAAGGCATTATATGTCATGTGTCTTGTGAACCTATTGTTCTTCACTTTCATGTTTGGTCTCATTTGAAAGGTCTCAGTGTGATAGGTAAATTGGTCTCAATTTCACAGTAATCACTTATAATACGGAAAAGATTCAGAACTTGATAGAACTGTGTTCTGTTGAGAAGGGAGTGTGTCCTCCTTTTGGGTCTCTGAAAGTGTTCCAGCCAGGTGTGACCCTGGAGCACGGGAACCTAAACATCAAAAGGTTTATACAACTAAATTTGGTATCTCTTTGTCTGGTCTGAGTATATAAGGAAAGTGACAAAACACAACAAGGCGCGATTTAGTAGCCAGATCGGCCCGTAGTGTGGTGTGTGTCCTCATACACCATACTATGTACTTTTCTAAAGACCAGGTATAATGACCTTTTAAGTTTGTTTTATTTTGTATTGTGTTATTTTTGTACTGCTGATCAGTTGTGCAAATGTTTATGAATTATACCAATTTGGAAACTATTCTTGCCTGGCAAAATAAACGTCAATCTTGGTTAACTTATAATATTGTCTGAAATAACTTTTCTAGTAGGTTAGTGACTTCTGAGGTTTTCCACATTATTGTAGTGCTAGGGTGAGTCAGATCAATGATCGATGGATAGAGACGGGGGCACGTATTTGAAATCTTGACTTCTGGCCACCAAACTGGCTTAGCATGCTATTACTTAGGGAATGCATAAAAAATTACTCTTTTTGAGTCTGGTTACCATGGTCGAGTGGAAAAGCCTGGATGTTTGGGCTTAGGTACTGAATCAAATCAAGCCCAGTAATGTGTTACTGTTATGGGGTTAGTCTGTGAGCCTGGATGTCTGGACTTAGGTTTTGAATGCTTAAAAATTTCTGCCAGGGTTACCGTGGTCGAGTGGAAAAGCGTCCGAGAAGTGGAACTTAACCCGGCCAACATCGGCTGGATGAAGCGCCTGGATGTCTGGACTTAGGTTTTAAACACTTAAAAATTTCCTCCAGGGTGATGGGTGTCGAGTGGGAAAGAGTCCAAGAAGTAGCACCTATCACGGCCAAGATCGGCTAGATGAAGCGCCTGGATGTCTGGACTTAAAAATTTCCTCCAGGGTTACCATGGTCGAATGGGAAAGTGTCCGAGAAGTCGCACTTAACCCGGCCAAGATCATGCCCATGAAAGTGTTATAGTAAAGGGGTGAGTCTGTGGGCCCAGGCCATAAAGAAAACTGCAGTCCTGGGCCTTTACTAAATAACATCATGCCCAGTGATGTGTTACTGTTATGGGGTTAGTCTGTGAGCCTGGATCTCTAGACTTAAGTTTTGAACGTTTAAAAATTTCCTCCAGGGTGGTGGGGGTTGAGTGGGAAAGAGTCCAGGAAATAGCACCTATCACGGCCAAGATCGGCTAGATGAAGCGCCTGGATGTCTGGACTTAAAAATTTCTTCCAGGGTTACCATGGTCGAGTGGAAAAGCGTCCGAGAAGTCGCATTTAACCCAGCCAATATCACCTGGATGAAGCGCCTGGATGTCTGGACTTAGGTTTTGAATGCTTAAAAATTAGTTCCAGGTTTACCATGGTCGAGTGGGAAACCGTCCAAGTAGTCGTACCTAACTCGGCCGATATCAGCTGGATGATGCGCCTGGATGTCTGGACTTAGGTTGTGAATGCTTAAAAATATCTTCCAGGCTTACCATGGTTGAGTGGAAAAGTGTCCGAGAAGACGCACTTAACCCGGCCAATATCGGCTGGATGAAGCGCCTGGATGTGTGGACTTAAAAATTTCTTCCAGGGTTACCATGGTCGAGTGGAAAAGCGTCTGAGAAGTCGCACTTAACCCGGCCAATGTCACCTGGTTGAAGCGCCTGGATGTCTGGGGTTAGGTTTTGAATGCTTAAAAATTTTATCCAGGGTGGCGGGGATCGAGTGAAAAAGTCGTCTGAGAAGTCGCACCTAACTCTGCCAATATCGGCTGGAAGAAGCACCTGGATGTCTGGACATGGGTTTAAAACGCTTAAAATTTTCTTCCAGGGTTACCATGGTCGAGTGGTAAAGTGTCCGAGAAGTCGCACTTAACCCGGCCAATGTCGTCTGGTGGAAGCGCCTGGATGTCTGGGGTTAGGTATTGAATGCTTAAAAATTTCATCCAGGGTGGCGGGGATCGAGTGAAAAAGTCGTCTGAGAAGTCGCACCTAACTCTGCCAATATCGGCTGGAAGAAGCGCCTGGATGTCCGGACTTAGGTTTAAAACGCTTAAAAATTTCTTCCATGGTTACCATGGTCGAGTGGTAAAGCGTCCAAGAAAATCACACTTAACCCGGCCAATATCGCCTGGATGAAGCACCTGGATGTGTGGACTTAAAAATTTCCTCCAGGGTTACCATGGTCGAATGGGAAACCGTCCAATAAGTTGCACCTAACTCGGCCAATATCGGCTGGATGAAGCGCCTGGATGTCTGGAGTCAAGTCAAGTCAAGTCAAGTGGCTTTTATTGTCATTTCAACTACATATAGCTGTGCAGTACATAGTGAAATGAGACAACGTTTCTCCAAGACCTGGTGCTACATGGAGTCACACATACAACACAATACAAAAGAATTCACATATTGAGCTAAGACAGTGTCTTAGCCACATAAAGTGCAAAGTGTGCGGACTAGTGCAAACAGCAAGGGAGTAGAGTGCAAACCCAGTGTGCAAACTATTGCAAACAGTGCAAAGACAAAATTAGTGCAAGGCAGAGACAAAATTAGTGCAAGAACACAAAATACAAACAACAATAAATATGAGGTTCACAACAATAAATATGATGTGCAAGAATGCTTATGGGACAGGAAGGCCATTCAGGTGTGGTTATTGAGGAGTCTGATGGCTTGTGGGAAGAAACTGTTCAGCAGTCTGGTTGTGAGGGCCCGACTGCTCCAGTACCTTTTTCCAGATGGAAGGAGGGTGAATAATGTGTGTGAGGGGTGTGTGGGGTCCTGTACGATATTGTGGGCTTTGCAGATGCAGCGTGTGGTGTAGATGTCCATGATAGAGGGCAGAGAGACGCCAATGATCTTTTCAGCTGTCCTCACTATCCTTTGGAGGGTCTTGCAATCCGATACGGTGCAATTCCCAAACCAGGCAGTGATGCAGCTGCACAGGACGCTCTCAATAGTCCCCCTATAGAACATAGTCAGGATGGGTGGAGGGAGATGAGCTTTCCTCAGCCTCCTCAAGAAGTAGAGGCGCTGCTGGGCTTTCTTGGTGATGGAGCTGGTGTTGAGTGACCAGGTGAAGTTATCCGCCAGATGAACATCAAGGAATTTGGTGCTCTTGACGGTCTCCACCTTGGAGCCGTCGATGGACAGTGGAGAATGGTTACTCTTTGCTCGCTTGAAATCAACAATCATCTCCTTTGTCTTGTCGACGTTCAGAGATAGATTGTTGGCTCTACACCAAGTTGTGAGCTGCTGCACCTCATCTCTGTATGCTGACTCGTCGTTCTTGCTGATGAGACCCACCATGGTCGTGTCATCAGCGAACTTGATGATGTGATTCAGCAAGGTGAACAGCAGTGGACTGAGCTCACAGCCCTGAGGAGCTCCAGTGTTCAGTGTGGTGGTGCTGGAGATGCTGTTCCCGATCCGGACTGACTGAGGTCTGCCCGTCAGAAAGTCCAGGATCCAGTTGCAGAGAGAGGTGTTCAGGCCCAGCAGGCTTAGCTTCTCTATCAGTTGCTGAGGGATGATGGTGTTGAATGCTGAGCTGAAGTCGGTGAACAGCATTCGGACGTAGTTTCCCTTTGAGTCCAGATGTGAGAGGGCGAGATGGAGGGTTGTGGTGATAGCATCATCCGTAGAGCGGTTTGGACGATACGCAAACTGTAATGGGTCAAGTGAAGGTGGTAGACTTTATGTGCCTCATGACAAGCCTCTCGAAGCATTTCATCACAATTGGTGTGAGTGCGACGGGACGATAGTCATTGAGGCACGAAACCACAGACTTCTTAGGCCCCGGGACGATTGTTGTTGTTTTGAGACACGTTGGAATGACAGAGCTGCTCAGAGAGATATTGAAGATATCAGTGAAGACATCCGCTAGCTGCTCTGCACACTCCTTTAGTACTCTGCCTGGAATGTTGTCCGGTCCAGCAGACTTCCGTGGGTTAACTCTATAAAGTGTTTTCCTCACGTCAGCTGGGGTGAAGCAGAGTAGCGGGTCGTTGGTATGAGGGGTGGACTTCCTCACCGTTGTTTTATTCTGTGCCTCAAAACGTGCCTCATTCAGCGCATCTGGTAGGGAGGCGTCACCATCACAGACAGGTGAAGTTGTCTTGTAGTTGGTGACCGCTTGAATGCCCTGCCATATGCGCCGTGAGTCACTGCTGTTTTGGAAGTGGCCGTGGATTCTTTTAGCATAAGCGCGTTTTGCTTCTCTGATAGCTCGGGACAGTTTAGCCCTCGCTGTTTTTAGGGCAGCCCGGTCCTTTGCTCTGAAGGCGAAGTCTCGCTCATTCAGGAGAGCACGCACGTTAGCGTTCATCCACGGCTTCTGGTTAGAATGTGTGGTGATTGTCTTGGAGATGATCACATCATCAATGCACTTCTCGATGTAGCCAGTCACTGATGATGTGTACTCCTCCAAGTCAATGGAATCGCTGATGAGTGGTCTGTATGCTGGAATCAACATAACAGAGATGTGGTCTGAGCAGCCGAGGTGGGGGCGGGGCTCCACATGATACGCGCCGGGAATGTTTGTGTAAACAAGATCCAGCGTGTTCGCTCCTCTCGTAGCAAAGTCCACATGCTGATAGAATTTAGGGAGCACTGTTTTGAGATTTGCGTGATTGAAATCTCCGGCGATGATAAACAGTCCATCGGGGTGAGCGTTCTGTAGCTCGCTAATAGCTCTGTACAGCTCGCTCAGAGCCTCCTTCGCATTAGCGCTGGGTGGAATGTAAACTCCGATGGTGTAGACGGTGGTGAATTCCCGGGGTAGATAAAAGGGTCTGCATTTGACAACAATAAACTCCACTAGCGATGAGCAATAGTTCGATATAAGCACAGAGTCCTTGCACCATTCCGTGTTGATATAAACACCGCGAGTCTTTCCACACAGTGCGGCATTCCTATCGGCACGAAATGCGGTTAGCCCGCTTAGCTGAATGGCGGTGTCTGGAACTCTGTCGCTGAGCCACGTTTCCGTAAAAACGAAGACGCAGAAATCCCTATACTCACGCCGTGTTGCTCAGTGAAGTCGAATGTAGTCCATCTTATTGTCGAGTGAACAGACGTTGGACAGAAAGATGGAGGGGAGTGCCGACCGGCTAGGGTTCGCGTTTAGCCTAGCACGGACACCCGCCCATTTACCGCACTTCCGTTTCCTCGAACACCACTTGCGGCGTCCTCTTCCCCGGCCTTCGGCATCAGGAGACACCGAGGACTGAGGGCCTGGTCCGCACAGCAAGCCGAGGTCCCGGAGTCCGTGTGCAACGTCGTCGCTCAGTTTAGTTGTTGCGTGGTTTCTGAGTAGTTTCATTGTCTGGTGGTCATATGCGCGGACACAACTGTCGTTGGCATCCATGCCGAAATTTTGGCGGAAGCATACAAAATAATGTCTTGAACAAACAAAAAACACAATTTTGATTCCGGAGTGGCCGCTGCGTGCTACTGCTGCGCCGCCATCTAGATAGAGAATGCTATTGGACTTAGGTTTTAAACACTTACAAATTTCTTCCAGGGTTACCATGGTCAGGTGGGAAAGCCTCCGAGAAGTCACATTTAAACCGGCCAAGATTGGTAGGATGATCCTCCTGGATGTTTGGAGTTAAGTATTGAACGCTTACAAATTTTTTCCAGGGTTTTCCATGGTCGAGTGGGAAAGAGTCCAGGAAGTAACACCTACCACAGCCAAGATCGGCTAGATGAAGCTTCTGGATGTCTGGACTTAAGATTTAAACGTTTAAAAATTTTCTCCAGGGCTACCATGGTCGACTAGGAAAGTGTCTGAGAAGTTGCATTTAACCCAGCCAATATCGTCTGGAAGAAGTGCCTGGATGTCTGGACTTAGGTTTTAAACGCTTACAAATTTCTTCCAGGGTTACCATGGTCGAGTGGGAAAGCTTCAGAGAAGTCGCACTTAACCCAGCCAAGATGAAGCGCCTGGATGTTTGGACTTAGGTTTTGAACGTTTAAAGATTTCCTCCAGGGTGGTGGGGGTCGATTGGTAAAACGTCCGAGAAGTCGCACTTAACCCGGCCAATATCGCCTGGATGAAGCGCCTGGATGTCTAGAGTTAAGTTTTGAATGCTTAAAAACTTTCTCCAGGGTTACCATGGTCGAGTGGTAAATCGTCCAAGAAAGTCGCACTTAACTCGGCCAATATCGCCTGGATGAAGCATCTGGATGTCTGGACTTAGGTTTTGAATGTTTACAAATTTGTTCCAGGTTTGCCATATTCAAGTGGGAAACTGCACAAGAAGTCGAGGTTAACCTGGACTTACATTTTAAACGCTTAAAAATTTCCTCCAGGGTTACCATGGTCGAATGGGAAATCGTCCAAGAAGTCGCACCTAACTCTTCCAATATCGCCTGGATGAAGTGCCTGGATGTCTGGACTTAGGTTTTGAACGCCCAAATTTCTTCCAGGATTACCATGGTCGAGTGGGAAAGCTTCAGAGAAGTCGCACTTAACCCGGCCAATATCGCCTGGATGAAGCACCTGGATGTGTGGACTTAAAAATTTACTCCAGCGTTACCATGGTCGAATGGGAAACCGTCCAAGAAGTTGCACCTAATTCAGCCAATATCGCTTGGATGAAGCGCCTGGATGTGTGGACTTAAAAATTTACTCCAGGGTTACCATGGTCGAGTGGGAAACCGTCCAAGAAGTCGAAATTAACCCGGCCAAGTTCGGCTGGATGAAGCGCCTGGATGTTTGGGGATAGGTTTTGAATGCTTAAAAATTTTATCCAGGGTGGCAGGGGTCAAGTGAAAAAGTTGTTTGAGAAGTCGCACCTAACTCTGCCAATATCGGCTGGATAAAGCGCCTGGATGTCTGAACTTACATTTTAAACGCTTAAAAATTTCCTCCAGGTTTACCATGGTCGAGTGGGAAAGTGTCAGAGAAGTTGCACTTAACCCTGCCAATATCGCTTGGATGAAGCGCCTGGATGTCTGGACTTAAGTGTTGAATGCTTAAAAATTTGTTCCAGGTTTACCATGTTTGAGTGGGAAACCGCCCAAGAAGTCGAGGTTAACCCGGCCAAGTTAGGCTGGACGAAGCGCCTGGATGTTTGGGTTTAGGTACTGAATCAAATCAAGCCCAGTAATGTGTTACTGTTATGGGGTTAGTCTGTGAGCCTGGATGTCTGGACTTAGGTTTTGAACGCTTAGAAATTTCTTCCATGTTTACCATGGTCGAGTGGAAAAGCGTATGAGAAGTCGCATTTAACCCAGCCAATGTCTCCTGGATGAAGCACTGTTGTGGATTCCCCGGATTAAAGAAGACTCCGAGCATTAGTTTTTGATAGCAAAAATTCAGACTTTTATTGATCAATACAAGCCGAGTCTGTCTGTCCACACAGAACCACTCTATAGACAGCACTCCCCCTCACCACTATTCAGGGGTTTTTATATGGTCGTCGTCACACTACCACGTCACAGTAATATATGGTGGCCTCCTGAATTACCCTTGCTAATGAGGATCACAGGTGTAAGACAACAGATGTAAAATGCCAAAAACAGATGAGTTCTAAATAGTGGGGTTTTTAGCTTATGTCTGACTGCAGTTATAATGGTAACTAAATTATATAAGATTTACTTTATATTTTGATTAACAAAAACTTCTTCATATTTCCCCCTTTGAGACGTTTACGTCTCATTTTACTCTTGAGTGACGTTTCATGATTCAGTCTGTTCTGTTAACGCTATCTAGTAACCAAAAATAGTCCCTATGTTACATTACAACAAGTCTAAATCATGCCATTTCACTCAAGAAGGTGTTAGGGCCAAACCTCTTCCCTCGGTCTCTTTGGCTAGAAGGAAGTAAAAGACTGTAACACCTTGATTTTACTTTATAGTCAATGTATAGGGGTTGTATACTTGTTACTATGTCTATGGTTATCCTAATTATGGAACACATCTAGGTCAATAAAATAGATCAAACAAAGCATGAGTAAACATAAACAAATATGAATATGTAAGTAAGAAGGGTACCTCCTAAATGCTGATCAGAAACATCATAAAACAAAATCATCATAAAACAAAATATAAAACATGCATAATAGTTTTTTGTCACAATGTTCGTAGTTGTATGGATTTGGAATGGCTATTAATTGGCTTCCAGGTGTTTTGGTACATACTGGGCAGTCTTTCTTATTTGACTCTGCTGTTGTGAAGGTGGCCCATTCATACCACTGATTACTTTGTGCAAGTTCCCACAAAACATCTAGCTTGGTGTCATCCTTGTACATATTGTCCTTGTCCTCGCTGTTCCTGCGTTCCTTTCCATGTAGTCCTGTTTCAACTGAGTCGTTGCTGGTTTTGGTGGAGGGCTGAAAAGTTGATGGTAGGAAAGTGAGGTTGTGCGGCAGCGAGTTGTTCTGTGCTTGACTTGTGGGGGCTGGAGTTGTGATGTTGTCTGTGGCTTGAACTTGTGACAGACATGTGCTGATCAGGCATGTGGTCAACAATACTATCGCCATTGTCTTGCTGAGCTCTCTCTGTTGCATGTTCTTTATTATTCTGTATCGTGGCTGGTCTTTCTCTGGGAACTCTTGTGCAGTGATTCAGATGGTACCAAGTGCTGCTTCCCTCTACTTGAATAGCAGTTGGTGTTGCTGCTGTGACGTTATACGGCCCTTCCCTTCTTGGCTCGTTCCATTTCCTTCTGAATACTCTCAGATAGACCTGATCTCCTGGGGTGATGGGACAGCTGGTTTCCGTTTGCTCCGACAGCTCCTTTCTTTTTTCCTGCGCACAAATAGCTTTATGGATAGCCGTTAGCTCTTTCATGTACGATTTTAACTCCATTTGTAGTTGTTCTAGTGGGGGTCCTTTGTATGGCCCTCTGTTACATGGTGCAGGCATCATGCGTCCAGTAAGCATTTGGTGAGGTGTTAGATGTGTGTTTCGGTTAGTTTGCATGCGGTAACTCATCAGTGCAAGAGGCAAAGCATCAACCCAATTTAATTTAGTGCTTGCACATATTTTGTTAATTTTGGATTTGAGAAGACCATTTACTTTTTCAACTTGTCCCTGGGATTGAGGATGGTAAACACAGCCTAGTCTTTTAATTTTTCTTATGACTTCCCCCTTTGCACCATGGTCAAAACCATATGCATCTAGGATAAGAATATTTAGAAATGATGTGGGTGCAATAATTTTTGTCCTTCGTGTGATCGCCAAATATTTTGTGAATCTTTTGTTGCTCCTCTTTGATGCCACATTGACTGTTCATATGGACCTGCTTGCTGCTGAATTCGAACTATGTCATCTAAGCTTGGCTGTGGTTCTATAGTAACTTCTGGGGCTAATATAGCTACCTTGCAGCCAGAGGCCTTCTTAGCTTCTGAGTCAGCTAGGTTGTTTCCTTTAACCACAAGGTCATTTCCCTTTTTGTGTGCTTGGCATTTGACAACCGCCAGATGCTTTGGTAACATCATAGCAGAAATCAGTTGTTCTATCTGCTCAGCATGCTGAATGGGGGTTCCATCACTTCTTTTAAAACCTCTCTGTTTCCATACTCACCAAAGAGGTGACACACACCATGTGCATATGCGGAATCTGTGAAAATATTGGCTGTCTGTCCCTTTGCTAGTGTACATGCGGCCGTAAGAGCTTTTAATTCCGCTAGTTGTGAGGAGCAAGGTTGTGTGCAATGTTGAGATAACACTGATACGAATACTTCTCCATCTTTCTGTATTATAGCATAACCCGAATGATTGCCTAAGTGATCTCTAAAACTGGACCTATCTACTAAGTAAGTAACTTCAGCTTCAGGGATCGGATTAGATTCAAGGTCCGGACGTAATCTGGTGAATGCTAACGTGTTTGCTACACAATCATGCGGTGTACCTTCATACTCCAAGGGTATTGATTCTGCAGGATTAATGGTATTACATCGTTTAATAGTAATGTCTGGATATGTAAGTAGTGTTGTATATGCTAAGGTACGGGCTGGTGTTAAAACAAATTTCCCTTGTTCAATTAATTCAGCTGTTTTGTGATGTGTATAAATCAAAACTGGGTATCCCATAGTTATTTTAGATGCTTTTTCATACATTAGATTAACTGCTGCAAGACCTTGTTGGTAGCATGGGGGATATCCTTGAGCTACATTATCTAGTTTGGTGCTGTAATAAGCTATAGGCTGTTTTTTTCCTACCGCTACATGTTTCCTACATTAATGTGGCAGATGCGTATCCATCAACCCTGTTTGCAACATACAGGTGAAATGGTTTATTGTAGTCCGATGTACTTAAAGCTGGTGCCTTTTGTAACTCTTTTTTAATTGATTCAAAGGCCATTAGGGCATCTGTGTGCCATGTTAAAGAGGCCTTTGAGTTTTGTAACCCTGCTTGTTTCATGAGATCTCTTAATGGTCCAGTTTTTATTGCATAATCTTCTATCCAGTCACTACTGAAACCAGTCATTCCTAGAAATGTCATCATTTGACCTACTGTTTGTGGCTGGGGTACTTTACTTATGCCTTCTAGATGTATGGGTGCAATGCTTTTTGTACCGAAGGAAATCAAGCGTCCTAGATATTCTACTTTTGGTAAGCAATATTGCAGTTTGGTTTTGGATACTTTGTGACCTCATTGAGCTAATTTCGTCAGTACTTTGATGGAATCTCTATGACATTGATCTAGAAATGTTGAGCAGATGATCACATCATCCATGTACTGTAAACAGGGGCTATCTAGCATAAGGTCTTCTAGGTCAGTCTTGAGAACCTGGTTAAATATGTGTGGTGACAATTTATATCCCATTGGGAGTCTTGCATAGGTGTATTGTTTAGCTGCATAAGTAAATGCAAACAGATACCTACTTTCCTCTGCTACAGGAATACTGAAAAAGGCAGAGCAAAGGTCAATTACTGTAAAGTACTTGGCTTGAGCAGGGATGTTTGTTAGCAATGTGTGAAGGTTGGGAACATCTGTTGGCCAATCTTCTGTTATAGCATTGATTGCTCTCAGATCATGTACAAGACGCCATTTGACTTTGTTTGCTTTGAGTATAGGATAGATGGGTGTGTTGCAGTAACTGTTTGTTTCTACTAACACTTTTGCTTTAACAAGTCCCTCAATTGTGTTTTTTATGCCTAATTCAGCCTCTTGACTCAATGGGTATTGTATTTTCCGAGGAAGGCGTGCATTTGGTTTTAGCCTCACTTGTACTGGACTGGATGACCTTACTAACCCTACGTCTGTCTCATGCTGGGACCATAGCTCAGCAGGCACCTGGTTTATTGCTCCCTGCAAAAGTTCAGCCGTAGTTCTTTCTGAGTCTGGTACTGCCATTACTTGCTCGGATTGCTTTTAGTTGATAATTACCTCCTGTGGGGTGCCTAATAATGAAGTACATAGAATTTTTATGTAGTTTTGGTCAATGGAATGAAAGATTAACGGATTTATTGTCGGTTCCCATTTACTTTGTGTGGCTTGTTTCATCATCTGTCCTAAATGATTGGTTTCCCATTTTTTCCCTACATATAAAGGTATATGCGGTACTGAATCATTCATATCAAACCATTTGTTTATGAATTCGTTTTCTGTTATTTTTAAGGCTGCTCCTTGTTCACCTATTATTATGTATTGTGAGATCATTTCAATTTTTTGTTCTTTTGTTTCTTCCTGCCATTCTTCTTCTAGAATTTTGTTTCTTGTTGGGTCATATTTCATTATGCAATGAAATCCTGACTTAGGTATTCGTAACTCGGGGGTCTGTGCTTCAATGAATTTACCCCATTTGTCAATTATCTGTTTTACATCATCTTCTATCTGCCCTATCCAATATACATTTGCTTCAGCATCGGAAATCATCATTTGAGCTCCCTGCATATCTACATACACTCCGTCAGTGGAGCACCAAATTTGTAAGCCTAATTTACACAATGCATCTCTTCCTAATAGGTTAATCGGAGTTTGATCTGATATCAGAACAGGCATGGTTACACTTTTGTCTTTTGTTTGTAGGCAAATTGGAGCGATCATAGGGATTAACTGTACTTGTCCCGAGAATCCTACTGTCTTTACAAATATTCCAGACATGGGGAGGTGTGAGGCATAATTTGATTTTACACATGTATAGACTGCTCCTGTGTCTATCATAATTGGAACTGTTTTGCCTTCTACTTCTATTTGCAATATGGGCTCTTGATTTGCATTGGTTGTTAAAACTGGTAGTAGACTCTCCCCTATAAGATTCTCTGGGCACCCCTAATAATTTGGATTTGGATTTCTCCATGGGCCTGCAAAATTTTGATAGTGTGTCTGGTCACCTGCCCACCTTCTAAACTCGGGGTCTGTTGTCCATGGATTGGGACAATCTCTTTTTATATGTCCTGGCTGTCCACATCTCCAGCACAGTCCAGGCGGAAGATTAACAGCTCTGTTTCCTCCTTTTGGAGGTTGCAGTTGTTTTCTTTTCCACTCAGGGGGTCCTGGCTGGGCATAGACATTAACAATGGGTGTAGGTGTCGGGGTTGTATTTGGAGGGGTCAATGTGGGCAGAGCTGGGTGTGAAACGTTAATGGGAGCCATTAAACTCATTTGGTTGGACTCCTCAGTTTTCACCACTACTTGAGTCTTTTTCTTGTTTCTAGCTGTTAGTTCCTCAAGTTGCAACTGGGTCAGTTTTCGTTGATTCTCTTTTTCTTGCTCTTTGAGCCTCAACTCATTTTTCCTATATAGTTCAACGGCATGAGTCACATGATCACAAAACTCTTTGTGTGATTTGGAGGTCAAACCGACTACATCCTCCAGCTTGCTTTTCACAGTTAGTGGCATGGCCTCTATTACAGAGTTTCTGAACAACGTAGACATAAGAGGGTCACCTTCTGGATTCCCTTCAGTTTCTTGTCTCCATCTTTTCAATTGTCTCTGTACATAGGTGATGGGATTTTCAGTTTCCCCCAACTGGTCTCCCCTCAATGCTTTCGGGTCGACCCTAGTGGAGTACTCAGCTCGCAGTGCCTGCCACATGTCGGGACGGTGTGCATCAAACTCAATGCCGTCCATGTTATGAGTGTCCACTGCTCCCTCGAGGCCAGCTGCCTGTAAGATTTCTTCCATCTTTAGTCCTCCTATAGTTTTTGCTAGGAGTGCTTTGACATCCCCCACTGCCAAAAGTTTGCCTGCTGTCTCTTCTTCAAACACCCTAATCCATTTTCCAGCTCCCTCGTGCATGTCAGGTAAGCGGGTGATCAGACACTCTACATCTTGTGTTGCCCATAGAATATATTGAGCTCTTGTACCCTGTTGTATTACAAATTTATAAAAGGTTAAACACAGATTCCAATATAACAGTATATGCTGAATGTGTATTGTGATAAGCCCCGAGACAGTTATCTTTTGTCTTTCAGTTCTTGAACATCTGGTAGGTCAAGTGTGAATGCTAATCCTGAGGTACAACTGTGCCTTTTGTTTTAGTCTCTACAACACCTATGCATTTGAATGACACTTAGATGCTAAATAGATCAAGGATCGGGAAAGTTCCTGTTCTGGGCTAAGTTCCTGATCGCATTTGCATACTTTTGTTTTACTGGTCTCCACCTCTGTGTACTCCTCCCCTTCTGAAACATATATACTTCAACCTAACATGTTTCAGTTAGATTTGTTTCTTGGAGAATTCTTGAAGATTTTCTTGGAGATTGCTTGACGATTTTCTTAAAGATTTCTTGAAGACTTCTTGCAGATGACTACAGCAACGAAATAAAAACAAACTCCTGCTTTACCAAGAATCTCCTGGTCTCTTCTTAAAAAGAAGCTAAAAAAAAAAGTTTCCAACAGTTTTGGTATGATCGTGACCCGGATAGAGCTGCTCATCTGAATCCAGACTGAAACTTCAAGTTCAACAAAGATCTGACTTCGATCCAGACTGAATCTTTCAGTACAACCAAGGGTTGGTGAGTGTAACTCTATCCAAAGAACCATTACAGACCAGTACAAATAAACCTTTCTGCGCCGTCAGAGAAGAGTTAACAGACAGCTGTAGGGTTTGGTTAACTAGGTTATCCTCTAAAAATTAATTTTAGGGAAGAATTGCTTATCCTCTTTTTCAGACAGGGAAGGTTAGCATTATGTGCTAATGTTTGTGTTATCCTCTGTTTTAGGCAGGGAAGATTGGCATTACTTGCTAATATTTGTGTTATCCTCTGTTTCAGACAGGGAAGGTTAGCATTACTTGCTAATTGTTTGTGTTATCCTCTGTTTCAGACAGGGAAGGTTAGCATTACTTGCTAATTGTTTGTGTTATCCTCTGTTTCAGGCAGGGAAGATTGGCATTACTTGCTAATATTTGTGTATCCTCTGTTTTAGGCAGGGAAGACTTTATCCTCTGTTTTAGGCAGGGAAGACTTTATCCTCTGTTTTAGGCAGGGAAGATTGGCATTACTTGCTAATATTGGTGTATCCTCTGTTTTAGGCAGGAAGATTTTTTATCCTCTGTTTTAGGCAGGGAAGACTTTATCCTCTGTTTTAGGCAGGGAAGATTGGCATTACTTGCTAATTGTTTGTTTTATCCTCTACTTTGTTAGAGAAGGTTAACCATAGTTGATCTGTGTTAACAAGTGTACCTCTGTTGAGAGACGTTAAGTGTTTTTCTTTGTGTAAGTAACAAAAACAAAATCTACAATGTTCAAAAAGAATGCTAGACTAACTTCCACAACTGAGAAAGGAGGTCTTGCAACTCCTTTGTGGTCAGATAGTGAATTCAAATCACTTTTAGGCATGCAAATGAACCTTATAATTACTGAGAAAGTTAGACAAAAGCTAACTCAGAAATACAAGATCCATCCAGACAAGACTTGGTCTGTAGAGGAGTGTAAAAAGGTTTTAGGAGCATGTTTACGTAAGAACAATTTGAAAGGCATTATCTGCTGCCACAGGGAATTTGGCTTAGCACTAGCTACACAACAATCTCAGCACATCTCAGAACTAGAGGAACAGAACCAAGAGCTATGTGCTAGAATATCGGCTTTGACAAAAAATTTAAACCACAACAAAGTTTCAGAAAAAACTGAGGTGGAAATTAGTCAGCCTGATAGCACATATCCTGACTTGCAAGCCTTCTTTGAAACTGAGGTGCCTGTAGATTCAGTGAAGGTATGTGATGCTAGGAGAAGATCTCAGGGAATTAAGGCAGTTGAAAGTGTTCTTCCCAACTCTTCTGTTGTTCAGGTCCAAACCATTGCAAAAATGCTTGGACCTAAAGATATAGAGGGAATCTCCCAGAGCTTACCCTCACCTACATGGGAAAGAGATTCTGATGTTAAAGCCAGAGTAAGGATTGCAGCAGCATCCTTTAAGGTCAACACTGAGAACAGGCAGAAATTTAAATGTCCTAAGAGGGAGGGCAATTGCCATTACTGTGGGAAATCTGGACACCGGATGAAAGAGTGCAGGAAAAGCAAAAAGACTTTAGGAGAAATTAACAGCTTTACTTCCAGCTCCTACTCAGTCTGCTAGCTAGCTACTCTGAAGCAGCCCCTCCCCACTTTACCCAACTGTTGGAGCAGTTTGCTCAGGTGTTAGCTGTTAGGGCTGTGAGTACTTAATTTAAGGTGTCTCCTTCCATTGAGAGAATGCTAGTTAAGTACACTCACAGCCTTCAAAGTTATGCTACAGCACACTCCAAATTACACCTATCCTCTATGTTATGATGTTTGCCATGACTGATGTTTCATTGGAGGATGAAGATGTTTTTACAATAATGGTTTACAAATCACGTACAGGGACAGACTAGGACACATAGACCAGTGAGGAGCCCAGGAAGAACCAGAATGCAGCAGGCCTCGGGGCCAATCCCTGTGGTGAAGATTTTCCTCATAGGCCTTTCCCCCATCCACTAGTCTATCCTTACCTCACTGCTCCATAGGTGTCAAATGACTTAAGACTAGGTCAACAAAACCACTATACGATCATCAAAAATTAAACCACTATACGATCATCAAAATTTAAACCACTATACGATCACCAGAAGTCTAAAAATGTTTATGCATGAATACTGCTGGTCTGCTGTTTCTCTGTTTTCTTGTGTTTCAGGTCCGTGTATATGCCAGGTCATCTCATATGCAGCACCCTGATTTACACCTCAGACATCCATGAACAAGCTTCATGAAGACAAAGAGTAATCCGAATGACTCTACAGGGGAAATGGACTACAGGAAACAGACGTCACAGTTATTCAGATGCCATGGACTTCAGGACTTCCACTCTTATGCTACATGATTGTGTCATCATGTAGTTTTGTACGACATATTACCATCCATGTTGTATTTGTCAAGAGTTATGGTTCTGAAAAGAACTATTACAACCTAAGTAGATCTAGGCAAAGACACAAAATAAGATATATGTGCCTGTAACTTTTTCAAGTTGCATGACTGCAAGATGGAGCTTATGTTATTAAACATAGGCTATAGAATGGATTTTAGGAGGATTAAATTTGTGTTATGTGAGAGTCATTAAAACTCTCAAATGGGGGATTGTTGTATTACAAATTTATAAAAGGTTAAACACAGATTCCAATATAACAGTATATGCTGAATGTGTATTGTGATAAGCCCCGAGACAGTTATCTTTTGTCTTTCAGTTCTTGAACATCTGGTAGGTCAAGTGTGAATGGATGTGTGGATTTAAAACTTTCCTTCAGGGTTACCATGGTTGAGTGGGAAAGCCTCCGAGAAGTCGCACTTAACCCGGGCAACATCGCCTGGATGAAGAGCCTGGATGTGTAGACTTAAAAATTTCTTCCAGGGTTACCATGGTTGAGTGGTAAAGCGTACAAGAAAGTCGCACTTAACCCGGCCAATATCGCCTAGATAAAGCACATGGATGTCTGGATTTACATTTTAAACGCTTAAAATTTTCCTTCAGGGTTACAATGGTCGAGTGGGAAAGCCTCTGAGAAGTCGCACTTAACCCGGCCAGTATCGCCTGGATGAAGAGCCTGGATGTGTAGACTTAAAAATTTCCTCCAGGGATACCATGGTCAAGTGGAAAAACGTCAGAGAAATCACACTTAACCCCGCCAATATCGCCTGGATGAAGCGCCTGGATGTCTGGACTTAGGTTTTGAATGCTTTGAAATTTGTTCTAGGTTTACCATGTTCGAGTGGGAAACCGCCTAAGAAGTCGAGGTCAACCCAGCCAAGTTCGGCAGGACAAAGCGCCTGGATGTTTGGGCTTAGGTACTGAATCAAATCAAGCCCAGTAATGTGTTACTGTTATGGGGTTAGTCTGTAAGCCTGGATGTCTGGACTTAGGTTTTGAACGCTTAAAAATTTCTTCCAGGGTTACCATGGTCGAGTGGAAAAGCGTCCGAGAAGTCGCATTTAACCCAGCCAATATCTCCTGGATGCTTGGGCTTAGGTTTTGAGCGCTTAAAAATTTCATCCAGGGTGGCGGGGGTCGAGTGAAAAAATCGTCCTAGAAGTCGCACCTAAATCTGCCAATATCGGCTAGAAGAAGCGCCTGGATGTCTGAACTTAGGTTTTAAACGCTTAAAAATTTCTTCCAGGGTTACCATGGTCGAGTGGGAAAGTGTCCGAGAAGACCGACTTAACCCGGCCAATATCATCTGGTTGAAGAGCCTGGATGTCTCTGGTTAGGTTTTGAATGCTTAAAAAAATTGTTCCAGGTTTACCATGGTCGAGTGGGAAACTGTCCAAGAAGTCAAAATTAACCTGACCAAGTTCGGCTGGATGAAGCGCCTGGATGTTTGGGGATAGGTTTTGAATGCTTAAAAATTTCATCCAGGGTGGCGGGGGTCAAGTGAAAAAGTTGTTTGAGAAGTCGCACCTAACTCTGCCAATATCGGCTGCTTAAAGAGCCTGGATGTCTGGACTTACATTTTAAATGTTTAAAAATTTCCTCCAGGGTTACCATGGTCGAGTGGGAAAGTGTCAGAGAAATCGCACTTAACCCTGCCAATATCGCTTGTACGAAGCGCCTGGATGTCTGGACCTAGGTTTTGAATGCTTAAAAATTTCAACCAGGCTTACCATGGTCGAGTTGGAAAGTGTCCGAGAAGATGCACTTAACCCGACCAATATTGCCTGGATGAAGCTCCTGGATGTCTGGGGTTAGGTTTTGAACGTTTAAAGATTTTCTCCAGGGTGGTGGGGGTCGAGTGGGAAATAGTCCAGGAAGTAGCACCTATCATGGCCAATATCGCCTGGATGTCTGGGGTTAGGTTTTGAATTCTTAAAAATTCATCTGAGTGAAAAAGTCGTCCAAGAAGTCGCACCTAACTCTTCCAATATCTCCTGGATGAAGAGCCTGGAGGTTTGGGCTTAGGTTTTGAGCTCTTAAAAGTTTCCTCCAGGCTTACCATTGTCGAGTGGGAAAGTGTCAGAGAAGACGCACTTAACCCGGCCAATATCACCTGGATGTGTGGATTTAAAAATTTCCCACACAGTTACCATGGTCGAGTGGTAAAGCCTCCAAGAAAGTTACACTTAACCCAGCCAATATCTCCTGGAC